>NC_090941.1:1124830591-1125130591 GCF_040938575.1 Ambystoma mexicanum
GCCTGCTCCCAGCAGTCCTATTAAGTGCACAGAACCAATGCATCATAGTACAGTGCAGTACTCTGTAATCTGCGCAATGGCCGAAATCTACGATGTTCGGAAAACATTGGCCCTGCTCCCAGCAGTCTATTAAGTGCACAGAACCAATGCATCATAGTACAGTGCAGTACTCTGTAATCTGCGCAATGGCCACAATCTACAAAACATTGGCCCTGCTCCCAGCAGTCTATTAAGTGCACAGAACCGATGCATCATAGTACAGTGCAGTACTCTGTAATCTGCGCAATGGCCACAATCTTCAAAACATTGGCCCTGCTCCCAGCAGTCTATTAAGTGCACAGAACCGATGCATCATAGTACAGTGCAGTACTCTGTAATCTGCGCAATGGCCACAATCTACAAAACATTGGCCCCTGCTCCCAGCAGTCTATTAAGTGCACAAACCGATGCATCATAGTACAGTGCAGTACTCTGTAATCTGCGCAATGGCCACAATCTACAAAACATTGGCCCTGCTCCCAGCAGACTATTAAGTGCACAGAACCGATGCATCATAGTACAGTGCAGTACTCTGTAATCTGCGCAATGGCCACAATCTACAAAACATTGGCCCTGCTCCCAGCAGTCTATTAAGTGCACAGAACCAATGCATCATAGTACAGTGCAGTACTCTGTAATCTGCGCAATGGCCACAATCTTCAGAACATTGGCCCTGCTCCCAGCAGTCTATTAAGTGCACAGAACCAATGCATCATAGTACAGTGCAGTACTCTGTAATCTGCGCAATGGCCACAATCTTCAGAACATTGGCCCTGCTCCCAGCAGTCTATTAAGTGCACAGAACCAATGCATCATAGTACAGTGCAGTACTCTGTAATCTGCGCAATGGCCACAATCTTCAGAACATTGGCCCTGCTCCCAGCAGTCTATTAAGTGCACAGAACCAATGCATCATAGTACAGTGCAGTACTCTGTAATCTGCGCAATGGCCACAATCTTCAGAACATTGGCCCTGCTCCCAGCAGTCTATTAAGTGCACAGAACCAATGCATCATAGTACAGTGCAGTACTCTGTAATCTGCGCAATGGCCACAATCTTCAGAACATTGGCCCTGCTCCCAGCAGTCTATTAAGTGCACAGAACCAATGCATCATAGTACAGTGCAGTACTCTGTAATCTGCGCAATGGCCACAATCTTCAGAACATTGGCCCTGCTCCCAGCAGTCTATTAAGTGCACAGAACCAATGCATCATAGTACAGTGCAGTACTCTGTAATCTGCGCAATGGCCACAATCTTCAGAACATTGGCCCTGCTCCCAGCAGTCTATTAAGTGCACAGAACCGATGCATCATAGTACAGTGCAGTACTCTGTAATCTGCGCAATGGCCACAATCTACAAAACATTGGCCCTGCTCCCAGCAGTCTATTAAGTGCACAGAACCGATGCATCATAGTACAGTGCAGTACTCTGTAATCTGCGCAATGGCCACAATCTACAGAACATTGGCCCTGCTCCCAGCAGTCTATTAAGTGCACAGAACCGATGCATCATAGTACAGTGCAGTACTCTGTAATCTGCGCAATGGCCACAATCTACAAAACATTGGCCCTGCTCCCAGCAGTCTATTAAGTGCACAGAACCGATGCATCATAGTACAGTGCAGTACTCTGTAATCTGCGCAATGGCCACAATCTACAAAACATTGGCCCTGCTCCCAGCAGTCTATTAAGTGCACAGAACCAATGCATCATAGTACAGTGCAGTACTCTGTAATCTGCGCAATGGCCACAATCTTCAGAACATTGGCCCTGCTCCCAGCAGTCTATTAAGTCCACACAGCCAATACATCAAAGTACAGTAGTAATCTGCGCAATGGCCACAATCTTCAGAACATTGGCCCTGCTCCCAGCAGTCTATTAAGTGCACAGAACCAATGCATCATAGTACAGTGCAGTACTCTGTATCTGCGCAATGGCCACAATCTACAAAACATTGGCCCTGCTCCCAGCAGTCTATTAAGTGCACAGAACCGATGCATCATAGTACAGTGCAGTACTCTGTAATCTGCGCAATGGCCACAATCTACAAAACATTGGCCCTGCTCCCAGCAGTCTATTAAGTGCACAGAACCGATGCATCATAGTACAGTGCAGTACTCTGTAATCTGCGCAATGGCCACAATCTACAAAACATTGGCCCTGCTCCCAGCAGTCTATTAAGTGCACAGAACCAATGCATCATAGTACAGTGCAGTACTCTGTAATCTGCGCAATGGCCACAATCTTCAGAACATTGGCCCTGCTCCCAGCAGTCTATTAAGTGCACAGAACCAATGCATCATAGTACAGTGCAGTACTCTGTAATCTGCGCAATGGCCACAATCTTCAGAACATTGGCCCTGCTCCCAGCAGTCTATTAAGTGCACAGAACCAATGCATCATAGTACAGTGCAGTACTCTGTAATCTGCGCAATGGCCACAATCTACAAAACATTGGCCCCTGCTCCCAGCAGTCTATTAAGTGCACAGAACCGATGCATCATAGTACAGTGCAGTACTCTGTAATCTGCGCAATGGCCACAATCTACAAAACATTGGCCCTGCTCCCAGCAGTCTATTAAGTGCACAGAACCGATGCATCATAGTACAGTGCAGTACTCTGTAATCTGCGCAATGGCCACAATCTACAAAACATTGGCCCTGCTCCCAGCAGTCTATTAAGTGCACAGAACCGATGCATCATAGTACAGTGCAGTACTCTGTAATCTGCGCAATGGCCACAATCTTCAGAACATTGGCCCTGCTCCCAGCAGTCTATTAAGTGCACAGAACCAATGCATCATAGTACAGTGCAGTACTCTGTAATCTGCGCAATGGCCACAATCTACAAAACATTGGCCCTGCTCCCAGCAGTCTATTAAGTGCACAGAACCGATGCATCATAGTACAGTGCAGTACTCTGTAATCTGCGCAATGGCCACAATCTACAAAACATTGGCCCTGCTCCCAGCAGTCTATTAAGTGCACAGAACCAATGCATCATAGTACAGTGCAGTACTCTGTAATCTGCGCAATGGCCACAATCTACAAAACATTGGCCCTGCTCCCAGCAGTCTATTAAGTGCACAGAACCGATGCATCATAGTACAGTGCAGTACTCTGTAATCTGCGCAATGGCCACAATCTACAAAACATTGGCCCTGCTCCCAGCAGTCTATTAAGTGCACAGAACCAATGCATCATAGTACAGTGCAGTACTCTGTAATCTGCGCAATGGCCACAATCTTCAGAACATTGGCCCTGCTCCCAGCAGTCTATTAAGTGCACAGAACCAATGCATCATAGTACAGTGCAGTACTCTGTAATCTGCGCAATGGCCACAATCTTCAGAACATTGGCCCTGCTCCCAGCAGTCTATTAAGTGCACAGAACCAATGCATCATAGTACAGTGCAGTACTCTGTAATCTGCGCAATGGCCACAATCTTCAGAACATTGGCCCTGCTCCCAGCAGTCTATTAAGTGCACAGAACCAATGCATCATAGTACAGTGCAGTACTCTGTAATCTGCGCAATGGCCACAATCTACAAAACATTGGCCCCTGCTCCCAGCAGTCTATTAAGTGCACAGAACCAATGCATCATAGTACAGTGCAGTACTCTGTAATCTGCGCAATGGCCACAATCTACAAAACATTGGCCCTGCTCCCAGCAGTCTATTAAGTGCACAGAACCAATGCATCATAGTACAGTGCAGTACTCTGTAATCTGCGCAATGGCCACAATCTACAAAACATTGGCCCTGCTCCCAGCAGTCTATTAAGTGCACAGAACCGATGCATCATAGTACAGTGCAGTACTCTGTAATCTGCGCAATGGCCACAATCTACAAAACATTGGCCCTGCTCCCAGCAGTCTATTAAGTGCACAGAACCAATGCATCATAGTACAGTGCAGTACTCTGTAATCTGCGCAATGGCCACAATCTACAAAAACATTGGCCCTGCTCCCAGCAGTCTATTAAGTGCACAGAACCGATGCATCATAGTACAGTGCAGTACTCTGTAATCTGCGCAATGGCCACAATCTTCAGAACATTGGCCCTGCTCCCAGCAGTCTATTAAGTGCACAGAACCGATGCATCATAGTACAGTGCAGTACTCTGTAATCTGCGCAATGGCCACAATCTACAAAACATTGGCCCTGCTCCCAGCAGTCTATTAAGTGCACAGAACCGATGCATCATAGTACAGTGCAGTACTCTGTAATCTGCGCAATGGCCACAATCTTCAGAACATTGGCCCTGCTCCCAGCAGTCTATTAAGTGCACAGAACCGATGCATCATAGTACAGTGCAGTACTCTGTAATCTGCGCAATGGCCACAATCTTCAGAACATTGGCCCTGCTCCCAGCAGTCTATTAAGTGCACAGAACCGATGCATCATAGTACAGTGCAGTACTCTGTAATCTGCGCAATGGCCGAAATCTACAAAACATTGGCCCTGCTCCCAGCAGTCTATTAAGTGCACAGAACCGATGCATCATAGTACAGTGCAGTACTCTGTAATCTGCGCAATGGCCACAATCTACAAAACATTGGCCCTGCTCCCAGCAGTCTATTAAGTGCACAGAACCGATGCATCATAGTACAGTGCAGTACTCTGTAATCTGCGCAATGGCCACAATCTTCAGAACATTGGCCCTGCTCCCAGCAGTCTATTAAGTGCACAGAACCAATGCATCATAGTACAGTGCAGTACTCTGTAATCTGCGCAATGGCCACAATCTACAAAACATTGGCCCCTGCTCCCAGCAGTCTATTAAGTGCACAGAACCAATGCATCATAGTACAGTGCAGTACTCTGTAATCTGCGCAATGGCCACAATCTTCAGAACATTGGCCCTGCTCCCAGCAGTCTATTAAGTGCACAGAACCAATGCATCATAGTACAGTGCAGTACTCTGTAATCTGCGCAATGGCCACAATCTACAAAACATTGGCCCTGCTCCCAGCAGTCTATTAAGTGCACAGAACCAATGCATCATAGTACAGTGCAGTACTCTGTAATCTGCGCAATGGCCACAATCTTCAGAACATTGGCCCTGCTCCCAGCAGTCTATTAAGTGCACAGAACCGATGCATCATAGTACAGTGCAGTACTCTGTAATCTGCGCAATGGCCACAATCTACAAAACATTGGCCCTGCTCCCAGCAGTCTATTAAGTGCACAGAACCGATGCATCATAGTACAGTGCAGTACTCTGCAATCTGCGCAATGGCCACAATCTACAAAACATTGGCCCTGCTCCCAGCAGTCTATTAAGTGCACAGAACCGATGCATCATAGTACAGTGCAGTACTCTGCAATCTGCGCAATGGCCACAATCTACAAAACATTGGCCCTGCTCCCAGCAGTCTATTAAGTGCACAGAACCGATGCATCATAGTACAGTGCAGTACTCTGCAATCTGCGGAATGGCCACAATCTACAAAACATTGGCCCTGCTCCCAGCAGTCTATTAAGTGCACAGAACCAATGCATCATAGTACAGTGCAGTACTCTGTAATCTGCGCAATGGCCACAATCTACAAAACATTGGCCCTGCTCCCAGCAGTCTATTAAGTGCACAGAACCAATGCATCATAGTACAGTGCAGTACTCTGTAATCTGCGCAATGGCCACAATCTACAAAACATTGGCCCTGCTCCCAGCAGTCTATTAAGTGCACAGAACCAATGCATCATAGTACAGTGCAGTACTCTGTAATCTGCGCAATGGCCACAATCTACAAAACATTGGCCCTGCTCCCAGCAGTCTATTAAGTGCACAGAACCGATGCATCATAGTACAGTGCAGTACTCTGTAATCTGCGCAATGGCCACAATCTACAAAACATTGGCCCTGCTCCCAGCAGTCTATTAAGTGCACAGAACCGATGCATCATAGTACAGTGCAGTACTCTGTAATCTGCGCAATGGCCACAATCTACAAAACATTGGCCCTGCTCCCAGCAGTCTATTAAGTGCACAGAACCGATGCATCATAGTACAGTGCAGTACTCTGTAATCTGCGCAATGGCCACAATCTACAAAACATTGGCCCTGCTCCCAGCAGTCTATTAAGTGCACAGAACCAATGCATCATAGTACAGTGCAGTACTCTGTAATCTGCGCAATGGCCACAATCTACAAAACATTGGCCCTGCTCCCAGCAGTCTATTAAGTGCACAGAACCAATGCATCATAGTACAGTGCAGTACTCTGTAATCTGCGCAATGGCCACAATCTACAAAACATTGGCCCTGCTCCCAGCAGTCTATTAAGTGCACAGAACCAATGCATCATAGTACAGTGCAGTACTCTGTAATCTGCGCAATGGCCACAATCTACAAAACATTGGCCCTGCTCCCAGCAGTCTATTAAGTGCACAGAACCGATGCATCATAGTACAGTGCAGTACTCTGTAATCTGCGCAATGGCCACAATCTTCAGAACATTGGCCCTGCTCCCAGCAGTCTATTAAGTGCACAGAACCGATGCATCATAGTACAGTGCAGTACTCTGTAATCTGCGCAATGGCCACAATCTACAAAACATTGGCCCTGCTCCCAGCAGTCTATTAAGTGCACAGAACCGATGCATCATAGTACAGTGCAGTACTCTGTAATCTGCGCAATGGCCACAATCTTCAGAACATTGGCCCTGCTCCCAGCAGTCTATTAAGTGCACAGAACCGATGCATCATAGTACAGTGCAGTACTCTGTAATCTGCGCAATGGCCGAAATCTACAAAACATTGGCCCTGCTCCCAGCAGTCTATTAAGTGCACAGAACCGATGCATCATAGTACAGTGCAGTACTCTGTAATCTGCGCAATGGCCACAATCTACAAAACATTGGCCCTGCTCCCAGCAGTCTATTAAGTGCACAGAACCGATGCATCATAGTACAGTGCAGTACTCTGTAATCTGCGCAATGGCCACAATCTTCAGAACATTGGCCCTGCTCCCAGCAGTCTATTAAGTGCACAGAACCAATGCATCATAGTACAGTGCAGTACTCTGTAATCTGCGCAATGGCCACAATCTACAAAACATTGGCCCTGCTCCCAGCAGTCTATTAAGTGCACAGAACCAATGCATCATAGTACAGTGCAGTACTCTGTAATCTGCGCAATGGCCACAATCTTCAGAACATTGGCCCTGCTCCCAGCAGTCTATTAAGTGCACAGAACCAATGCATCATAGTACAGTGCAGTACTCTGTAATCTGCGCAATGGCCACAATCTACAAAACATTGGCCCTGCTCCCAGCAGTCTATTAAGTGCACAGAACCAATGCATCATAGTACAGTGCAGTACTCTGTAATCTGCGCAATGGCCACAATCTTCAGAACATTGGCCCTGCTCCCAGCAGTCTATTAAGTGCACAGAACCGATGCATCATAGTACAGTGCAGTACTCTGTAATCTGCGCAATGGCCACAATCTACAAAACATTGGCCCTGCTCCCAGCAGTCTATTAAGTGCACAGAACCGATGCATCATAGTACAGTGCAGTACTCTGCAATCTGCGCAATGGCCACAATCTACAAAACATTGGCCCTGCTCCCAGCAGTCTATTAAGTGCACAGAACCGATGCATCATAGTACAGTGCAGTACTCTGTAATCTGCGCAATGGCCACAATCTACAAAACATTGGCCCTGCTCCCAGCAGTCTATTAAGTGCACAGAACCGATGCATCATAGTACAGTGCAGTACTCTGTAATCTGCGCAATGGCCACAATCTACAAAACATTGGCCCTGCTCCCAGCAGTCTATTAAGTGCACAGAACCAATGCATCATAGTACAGTGCAGTACTCTGTAATCTGCGCAATGGCCACAATCTACAAAACATTGGCCCTGCTCCCAGCAGTCTATTAAGTGCACAGAACCAATGCATCATAGTACAGTGCAGTACTCTGTAATCTGCGCAATGGCCACAATCTACAAAACATTGGCCCTGCTCCCAGCAGTCTATTAAGTGCACAGAACCAATGCATCATAGTACAGTGCAGTACTCTGTAATCTGCGCAATGGCCACAATCTACAAAACATTGGCCCTGCTCCCAGCAGTCTATTAAGTGCACAGAACCGATGCATCATAGTACAGTGCAGTACTCTGTAATCTGCGCAATGGCCACAATCTACAAAACATTGGCCCTGCTCCCAGCAGTCTATTAAGTGCACAGAACCGATGCATCATAGTACAGTGCAGTACTCTGTAATCTGCGCAATGGCCACAATCTACAAAACATTGGCCCTGCTCCCAGCAGTCTATTAAGTGCACAGAACCAATGCATCATAGTACAGTGCAGTACTCTGTAATCTGCGCAATGGCCACAATCTACAAAACATTGGCCCTGCTCCCAGCAGTCTATTAAGTGCACAGAACCAATGCATCATAGTACAGTGCAGTACTCTGTAATCTGCGCAATGGCCACAATCTACAAAACATTGGCCCTGCTCCCAGCAGTCTATTAAGTGCACAGAACCAATGCATCATAGTACAGTGCAGTACTCTGTAATCTGCGCAATGGCCACAATCTACAAAACATTGGCCCTGCTCCCAGCAGTCTATTAAGTGCACAGAACCAATGCATCATAGTACAGTGCAGTACTCTGTAATCTGCGCAATGGCCACAATCTACAAAACATTGGCCCTGCTCCCAGCAGTCTATTAAGTGCACAGAACCAATGCATCATAGTACAGTGCAGTACTCTGTAATCTGCGCAATGGCCACAATCTACAGAACATTGGCCCTGCTCCCAGCAGTCTATTAAGTGCACAGAACCAATGCATCATAGTACAGTGCAGTACTCTGTAATCTGCGCAATGGCCACAATCTTCAGAACATTGGCCCTGCTCCCAGCAGTCTATTAAGTGCACAGAACCAATGCATCATAGTACAGTGCAGTACTCTGTAATCTGCGCAATGGCCACAATCTTCAGAACATTGGCCCTGCTCCCAGCAGTCTATTAAGTGCACAGAACCAATGCATCATAGTACAGTGCAGTACTCTGTAATCTGCGCAATGGCCACAATCTACAAAACATTGGCCCTGCTCCCAGCAGTCTATTAAGTGCACAGAACCAATGCATCATAGTACAGTGCAGTACTCTGTAATCTGCGCAATGGCCACAATCTACAAAACATTGGCCCTGCTCCCAGCAGTCTATTAAGTGCACAGAACCAATGCATCATAGTACAGTGCAGTACTCTGTAATCTGCGCAATGGCCACAATCTACAAAACATTGGCCCTGCTCCCAGCAGTCTATTAAGTGCACAGAACCGATGCATCATAGTACAGTGCAGTACTCTGTAATCTGCGCAATGGCCACAATCTACAAAACATTGGCCCTGCTCCCAGCAGTCTATTAAGTGCACAGAACCAATGCATCATAGTACAGTGCAGTACTCTGTAATCTGCGCAATGGCCACAATCTACAAAACATTGGCCCTGCTCCCAGCAGTCTATTAAGTGCACAGAACCGATGCATCATAGTACAGTGCAGTACTCTGTAATCTGCGCAATGGCCACAATCTTCAGAACATTGGCCCTGCTCCCAGCAGTCTATTAAGTGCACAGAACCGATGCATCATAGTACAGTGCAGTACTCTGTAATCTGCGCAATGGCCACAATCTACAAAACATTGGCCCTGCTCCCAGCAGTCTATTAAGTGCACAGAACCGATGCATCATAGTACAGTGCAGTACTCCGTAATCTGCGCAATGGCCACAATCTTCAGAACATTGGCCCTGCTCCCAGCAGTCTATTAAGTGCACAGAACCGATGCATCATAGTACAGTGCAGTACTCTGTAATCTGCGCAATGGCCGAAATCTACAAAACATTGGCCCTGCTCCCAGCAGTCTATTAAGTGCACAGAACCGATGCATCATAGTACAGTGCAGTACTCTGTAATCTGCGCAATGGCCACAATCTACAAAACATTGGCCCTGCTCCCAGCAGTCTATTAAGTGCACAGAACCGATGCATCATAGTACAGTGCAGTACTCTGTAATCTGCGCAATGGCCACAATCTTCAGAACATTGGCCCTGCTCCCAGCAGTCTATTAAGTGCACAGAACCAATGCATCATAGTACAGTGCAGTACTCTGTAATCTGCGCAATGGCCACAATCTTCAGAACATTGGCCCTGCTCCCAGCAGTCTATTAAGTGCACAGAACCAATGCATCATAGTACAGTGCAGTACTCTGTAATCTGCGCAATGGCCACAATCTTCAGAACATTGGCCCTGCTCCCAGCAGTCTATTAAGTGCACAGAACCAATGCATCATAGTACAGTGCAGTACTCTGTAATCTGCGCAATGGCCACAATCTACAAAACATTGGCCCTGCTCCCAGCAGTCTATTAAGTGCACAGAACCAATGCATCATAGTACAGTGCAGTACTCTGTAATCTGCGCAATGGCCACAATCTTCAGAACATTGGCCCTGCTCCCAGCAGTCTATTAAGTGCACAGAACCAATGCATCATAGTACAGTGCAGTACTCTGTAATCTGCGCAATGGCCACAATCTTCAGAACATTGGCCCTGCTCCCAGCAGTCTATTAAGTGCACAGAACCAATGCATCATAGTACAGTGCAGTACTCTGTAATCTGCGCAATGGCCGAAATCTACAAAACATTGGCCCTGCTCCCAGCAGTCTATTAAGTGCACAGAACCAATGCATCATAGTACAGTGCAGTACTCTGTAATCTGCGCAATGGCCACAATCTACAAAACATTGGCCCTGCTCCCAGCAGTCTATTAAGTGCACAGAACCAATGCATCATAGTACAGTGCAGTACTCTGTAATCTGCGCAATGGCCGAAATCTACAAAACATTGGCCCTGCTCCCAGCAGTCTATTAAGTGCACAGAACCGATGCATCATAGTACAGTGCAGTACTCTGTAATCTGCGCAATGGCCACAATCTACAAAACATTGGCCCTGCTCCCAGCAGTCTATTAAGTGCACAGAACCAATGCATCATAGTACAGTGCAGTACTCTGTAATCTGCGCAATGGCCACAATCTACAAAACATTGGCCCTGCTCCCAGCAGTCTATTAAGTGCACAGAACCGATGCATCATAGTACAGTGCAGTACTCTGTAATCTGCGCAATGGCCACAATCTACAAAACATTGGCCCTGCTCCCAGCAGTCTATTAAGTGCACAGAACCAATGCATCATAGTACAGTGCAGTACTCTGTAATCTGCGCAATGGCCACAATCTACAAAACATTGGCCCTGCTCCCAGCAGTCTATTAAGTGCACAGAACCAATGCATCATAGTACAGTGCAGTACTCTGTAATCTGCGCAATGGCCACAATCTTCAGAACATTGGCCCTGCTCCCAGCAGTCTATTAAGTGCACAGAACCAATGCATCATAGTACAGTGCAGTACTCTGTAATCTGCGCAATGGCCACAATCTTCAGAACATTGGCCCTGCTCCCAGCAGTCTATTAAGTGCACAGAACCAATGCATCATAGTACAGTGCAGTACTCTGTAATCTGCGCAATGGCCACAACCCAACCACATAAAACATCCACTGGAACCCTATGCACTGCTATACACACAGTATTCCAACACTTTACCCACTGGACACACTGCAGGACTGTTGACTCCATCATGTCCAGCCATGGACCCAAAACTTTAGGATGGAACAACAATCACCACACTTATTCAACCAACAATATATACAATACTAACACACCACAAATACAAGGCAACAATGTGAAACCGCCTTGCAACTAGTGGAAAAGGAAGTTGTACGTAACTGGATTACTTTGCAACGGAAAAGCACGATGACATGGTAACAAGTTGCCGCCTGATTTAGTTTTTGTAGCTGCAGTTCTGTAAGTTCCAATATTCTTGTATTACTTATGAGTATGTTAGCTTCATCAAGTAGGGGATATTTTACAGCTCACACCTTCAGAACTGTACTGGTCACATGACCAGAAATTGTCCCAGCTTTAATATGGGTTCTGCAACCCTATCATAAGGTGCTTTCTGAGTGGTACCGTAGAACTATCCTTGCTTAAGTCACTTGTAAAATAGCCATCACCTAGATGTTCAACAATTAATGCAATTGTTTGACCATGATTAGTTCTTGTGGCATGTCTTTTTTTGGCAGACTAATGTCTATAATCTAGTTCTGAAAGTAGGGATCAGAACCTCCTTCATGTTTTCTGAGAGTTTAAATGATTTTCAATTATTTCTCTGACCCCTTTCTTTAGCTTCAGTGATGGCCACCCTGACATCCATCTGCTCAGTTATGCTCCCTACGTGTTAACTCTTATAAAGCAATATGCCCAGAGCGGCGGGGGCATTACCGAAGGCCCCGGGGCATTACCAGAGTCGGTAATGCCCCTGGGAAGCGAAAAAAAAAGAAAAAAAGAAGAAAAGAAAAACGTACCTGGGTCCCTTGCAGGGAATGACGGAAGCCTCCAGCCGTGTGGAGGCTCGCAACGGTGTCTAAAAACATGCTGATAGGAGTTCAAGTGCCACTTTAATAAAGTAATTCAAGGGCCAGGAGAACATGCTCTTAATAATTTGTTTAAGGATGATCATTGCATCAGAATAAGTGCCCCTCAAAATGTGAGGATCAAAAATGAGTGACCATAGTAGACCAGTGGCATAGGAAGGAACTCTAATAATATTAATGTCCGATTTCAAGGGGAATTTTAAGGGGAAAGAACATCTTTTAATAAGCAGAAAGTATCCTAATTGGCAAAGCTAATTACTTTACACTCCCTGAAAAATCATTTGACTCCAACTAGGGAGCAGAATCTGATTAGAGCCCTGCTTGTACCCCTACATAGGAAGTGAAATGACAGGGCACATAATAAAGTGTAGTTTTGCCCACCCTTCCACGCCACAGCCTAGATACAATTAAACCAGAGCCTGACTGAAGAAAATCACCTATATATATATATATATATATATATATATATATATATATATATATATATATATATATATATATATATACATATATATGCCTTTTATGTTAATAATATCAATGTATCACAGATACAATTGATTGAGTGCCTTCTTCTGTAACTATGGATCCCTCTTCTGTAATTCTTTGTGAACAGTTAAATAAGATGTATGGAGTTGCTAGAGACGATACACACAGAAAACATGATTATATTGAAAAGCCCTCAGCAGCTGAGCACAGAAAGAAAAAGAAGGTGCTGTTGTCTAGACGGGTACTAGAATTCTAGAATTTCCTATCTTTTAACAAACAAGCAACACTTTTTCTTCAGTGTACTGCTGAAACGTCTGCATTGGTTTATTAAATGTGCTACTTTGTTCATCACCCGCAAGGAGTGATTGATTACCTGTGCTCTTCCACCCATACCCTTCCCTGGCCCCTGTGCTTGCCTCCAATACAAGTTGATAGAGCACTGTAAAAAGTGAGGGATTGTAGCAGTAAACGTTCACTGGAATATTTGCAGACCCACAATACTATTTAATGCCTCAACATATTATGTGCATTTTAAGTATGTCATGACTCTGCATGTTCACAATTCTTCTGCAGTGCATACTAAATTATTTGCAACATACCTCACCCTATTAAGTGCTCAGTGAAATCGTTTTTGTATAGAAGCGAGTTACCATATAATGTGTGAAGACCTATGCACAAAGGAACTCTGAAAGATTGGAAACGATGCAGGTTGTGTGAAAGCAATCTCCTGTCTGAATATCTGGTGTCCTTATACTATGGAAGAGTAATCAGAGGCATAGTGCATACCCATTATCCCTTGTAGGCTAAGGAAATGATATTGCAATGTTGCTCTCAACTTATAGGGTAATGTTATTAATGCTAAAATAGGAGACACTGAGTATCACATTTGTCTTCTCAAAATCTTTAGAGGGCAAATTAATATTTGAGTTTTATAATGCATTAACTTGCAAGGGAACTGCTTCAAAGCACTTGCGTGACATATGTAAAAAGAAGAGGAAATATGGGATAAGGTTACACATCCAAGCAGTTTGCTTACGTACAGTCAGTATCCGATATTTGAGCTGGTAGTTCGATTATATAGTTTGGGTGACACTTTTGGTAATTGGCAATGAGTAACAGAAATGTTGGCGCATGAACGTTACTCATGTTACAACAAACATAAAAAGAGTGGATGTAGGGACAAGTCTGCAAACCTTTCGCAGAGCCAAGAGAGAAAGAGTCAAAGTTGTCCGGTGTGATTTTAATGCGTTCTGGGGCCGACGTTAGAGCCATAAGGTGAAAGTGTGGTAAAGTCAGCTTTAGGAGTCATGGGTGGGGAGGGAACATTATTTGGTTATTGTGTGCAGGCATATCTTGGGTTATATTCTTCTGTTCATGGAGCCAGTTTGTCAGATTTGTTTTGAACCTCTCGTGTGTGTATGTTAATGTTAGGGATTTTAGGTGTTTACGATCACCCTTGCATAGTAGTGTAATGCAAATGAGCAGAATGTCAAGACTAGTTGCTTAATTTAAAAGAAAGACAATTTCAGGTAATTGCTGTGGCTTGTGCCTTATAAAACCTTTTTAGTTAGGTGAGAATTGTCTGTGTGCGCTGCTAAAAATCTTCTGAGCGGCACCCAGAAGGAAGCTGGATAAGCGCACATGTGCTCAGCTTAGAGGGAACACGGCTGGTAATATTTTAATGTGTCCTGAATTTCCTCTATCTTTTTGCCGCTTCTTGGTACTCTATTGCTTGATCTCCAATCTTTCCTTTCTTTTTGCCGCTACTCCCTTCCACTTTGGTTTTGCTTTCTTGATTATTTGCTCCTGTTTATAGCTTATAGTGATCAAATTTCTGAGCTCATTGCATTTTTGTCTTGCAAATGTAATTCTGTTATGCTCTTCTTGTATAGTTTAAACATGTTCTAAAAAAATATGTAAGCGGCTGTTGTAGCGAGGGTGCTAAAAGCAATGTGGGTTTCTGGGGGCGTGGGCTATCCCCAAGAAATATTTTAAAATAATGTGTTAAAATGGTGTATTTTACAACACAGCTTCTTTACAAATTGGGTCAAAAGCCACAGAGTTTACATTTGCCTTTTGAAGGTTAACCCATGAAAAAATGCAAGTCACCAACAGCACACAGAGCATATCCAACACATTTTCATAATTTTCCAACTCGACAAAACATCTTGATGCTGGTTTTGCACATACCTGCCCATGCCGTCTGCTCCAATGCGTGCCTTATTTACCATATAAGAACATGCTCCTGTTGGCTTTGCCAGTAAAAAAACCTATGCTGCAGTTGTGAAATATATCCAGACTAGCTGCACCAATGTACGTCAGTCTAGCCACGTCGTGCCATTCACCATGTTTAGTTTACCCTTGATGGTGAGTAAAAAATGCTGTGACGCAAAACGTAAATGTAACCAGGCTAGTTACAGCAATGTATGCCCGTCTATTATGTTTGCTTTAACTGTGATGCCCAGTCAAGAATGCCATGCCAGTGCCACAGTAAGAAAATGTGATCAGACTGGCTGCAGCAAAACAGGCCAGTCTAGCCACGTAACAATACTTTTCATATTCGCTTTAACATTGATGCCCAGTTAAAAATGCAATATCAGAGTCAGAAACTTTAACCAGACTGGCTGCAACAATGTAGGCCAGTTCAATAACATAACAACTCATGTCATGCTTTAACGTTGATGCTGACTTTTTTCACCAGAAATATAACAGACTATGGGCCTCATTACGAGTTTGGAGGTAGCCATGCCGTCATTACCGGCATGGCTACCTCCAAACTCGTGTCCTGGTCTGGGTGCCACAAAAGGGGACTTACCGGGCCATTCCCACCTTAGAGGTGCCGGTAATTCCCTTTTGTGGGTCTGGGACCCGGTACATCCCCATTCCCTTTTGAGCCCCCAACGGGCCTGTTGTTAGAATCCTGGTCTGCTAGCGGGTCCCGCTCTGCACGTTCGGTCTGGCCAGGCATGCAGAGCGGGAACTGCTGAAGTACTCGTAATGTGGTGGCCCGGAATGAACGGTGTTACGCTCACCTGGCTCCCACAGGGGTGTCGAGCGGAACTGGACAGCCACAGTCTCCACCAACGTGATGCGTAGTGCAGAGATGACTGACTGGACTGGCCCACCTAGCTTCCTCTGCTTGACCCGTAGAAGTAGTCTCCTATAGGCGGAGAAAGGGAATTAGCCACCCGTGGATTTGAGTAATAGCCCCTCACTGCATCCCCATTTATCACCTCTGATATTCCCGTTCACAAAACTCACCTTATAGTTTTGAATGATGAGCTCTCCATCCTGAGAGGAATGTAGGGGCGCGTTGATGGCCAGTTACTTCACTGGCTTGAGGATATTGAAAGAGTTCTAGACAAATCTTGGCTCCAAACCTCCTGGCGAAGGACCGTAAGTATATAGTTCTTAAGAGTTCAAAAATGTCTGAATAATCACTCTTGTCCAATTCCTTTGTTTATCTTGCAGCTTAGACCCAAAAGAAGATCGTCCTGTGGCAGCTGAAAGCATTCAGGTAAGAGTCTGTGCTATCCCACAATGTCCGTTAAATGATGCCAAGGTTTAACTCGCTGCTTTCTCTTTTCTTACAGGTGCGGCGTAAGAAGATTTGGTGTGCTGGTGAATAATACCTTCAGCGGTAAAATCAGGTAAGCATATGGTGGCAAGAGATTGTCCTTGTTTGTTCCCTCGGCTCACCTTGTTGTTTTCTTGTCCCCCTTAGGTGCTGGAATGCAGCAACATAATGATGGAGACAGCGCCGGATCGTAGAGATGCTGCGAGGAACGGTGGGTATGGCGCGGCGCTGCTGCTGGCGATGCGTCGTGCTTGAAATAAAGTCTGTTTCCGATTCAAAGGTGTGATGAATCCGGAATCAGGTAAGAAAACCAATAATGTTCTTGTTCTAACCTTTCTTCTTCTTCCTTTCTTCTTCTGTCCCTTCTTTCTAGGCGCTCTGGACTCAAGGCGGGCGTGGCTAGAGGCTGGATGCTGACTGCAGGCATGGCTACCTGCAGGATGCAGAATAACGCAAAGCATGTGCTCCTCTTCGGCCGTGGTTTAAATAGCCTCCAAATTAGTCCCAGGTAAGTATTCCTCCACAACCACACCCGAGTAACAAAATAGTCCCTAGGTAAAGTAGTCCTTTCCAAGCCTCACATGGGCTTGGATCCCTTGCAGCATGGTCTGCATCAGGTAAGTTTTAACATATGAGCCTGGCGCCATAGACGCCAGGACTGTACCCATATAGCCCCTAGCTTTCTCTGGGTAACATGATGCCTGCTTCTGGGGTTGATGGACTTGATCTGGATGCCCGGGGGTAGGCATCATGACAACGGTGCCGGTCCCTTACCGGCACCATACATTCCATGGCTGCCACAGTGAATCTGGCGGTAATCCTGCCGGTGCTACCAGTGGATTGCCACTGGACTCATAATATTTTACCAGCACCTGAGTTCCTGGTGCCACCGGCAGATTACAACTCCGGTGGCCCGGGAAGTCAGGCGCCAGTAAAATGTAAGTTCCCAATCCCATAGAGTCCTAAAGGACTCTATGGGAGTGGGGACAATGTAGTGCCGGCACTGTTATTAACGGTGCTGGCGCTTCCATGAGGAGGGCCTCATTATGAGTTTGCCGGTCCAGAAACAAGGGTGCCGGTAAACTCACTGGCACTTTTGTTTTCGGGCGATCGGCAAACTCATAATGAGGCCCTTTGTGAACATTTTCGGCTCAAGTGGCAATCCGCATAAAGCCTCTTATCATTTTTGCTTCAACCATGATGGGCAGTAAAAAATGCCATGCCAAAGGCAAAGAGCATTACCAGACTGGCTACAGCAATGCAGTCCAGTTTAGCCACAGAACAACACTGATTATGTTTGCTTTACCCTTGATGCCCAGTGAAGAAAAATGCCATGCAAGCGTCAGAAACCACAATCTGGCTGGCTGCAGCAATGTAGTGCAGCCGAACCACATAACAGCTCATCTCATGCTTTAACTTTGATGCTGACCTTTTCCCCAGAAATATAAGAGACTTTGGGCCTTATTACAAGTTTGAAGAAATGCAGTGGCAATGCTGTTACTTTGAGCTGGAGTTATATCTTGCCACTTTTCACCCATTTTCGGCGCTATTTGGTCATAGCACCAAAAATGCCCCATTGGGCCCAATGGACCCAGTATGAATGGGGATTTACCACGTCACCGCAACTCGGGATCTGGCGCTAATAATGCCAGACTGAGTTGCAGTAACAGCATTTGCATTGGGCGGTATCCCAGTGGATTTACCGCCGGGATACCACCCAGTCGCAATGAGGCCCTTTGTCACCATTTCTGGGTGCAAGAGGCAATCCACATGATGTAGGGGGCATTTCTTTTGGTTTGCGCTCCCTTCATTATCTATGAAAAGTTTGTATGCATTTTCACACACAGCAAAAAAGGAAGGGCATTGTAAATCGTTCAGGTATGTTTTCAAAAGCAAATGCTTAAATCTTTTCCCACAACTGGTATTACAACTTGGCAGAGCAGGAAATAGGAATTTCAATGCTAGGATTCCTTCCACAAGTATATCCAGCATGACTGTTTAATCACAATAGTTAGATACACCCCCTTATTAAGAGAAATACTATAATATACTTGGGAGGAATAACAACTAATCACATGGGTGATACATTTTGTGAAAAAAATAATGAGTTGAAATTACAGGTTCATGAGTCCCCCTGTAGGGTTTGAAGCCACCTGATCCAGGCTCTTATTATAAAGCCCTGAAGATCCCAGCATTGGCTGACAGGTGAGTCCCAGCTCAGCCTAGAGCTCGTTCATCTACAGAGGTCAAAGGTCAGCAGCACACTCTCCATGCAGAATCCAGTGCTCAGGAAGAAAGAACCCTGCACTAGGTTATATTCCCGGGATTAGGAGGGAGCTTCCTGCTGCCTACCCACCTCCTCTCGGAAGACTATAGAAGTGACTGCTCCTCACTGAGCTGCCATATCTGTAAGGCCCATCATTATCCAGTTCCATGGGTGCCTGGGTCTGTGCCGTGCTCCTCCTCGTCTTGGTCAAGGAAAGGGCTCTGCAGCCCGCCTGCAAACTCCAGGCCTGGAAGCAGAGCATGTATTCCAAGGAAGGAGACCTGATTTTGGGGGGAATGTTCCTGGTGCATTCAGAATATTCTTCACTGGAGCTTACATTTAAGAATGATCCTCGGCCCATATCCTGTGAGGGGTAAGATCAGATTTTCACCGTGTGTTTAGAAGTGCACCAGCTACTCTGTGATGGGGAGCAGCGTATCACACTGTGTCACAGTACGTATCCTGTGAGGGGTAAGGTCAGATTTTCACCGTGTGTTTAGAAGTGCACCAGCTACTCTGTGATAGGGAGGAGCAGCTTATCACACTGTGTCACAGTACATATCCTGTGAGGGGTAAGATCAGATTTTCACCGTGTGTTTAGAAGTGCACCAGCTACTCTGTGATGGGGAGGAGCAGCTTATCACACTGTGTCACAGTACATATCCTGTGAGGGTTAAGATCAGATTTTCACCGTGTGTTTAGAGGTGCACCAGCTACTCTGTGATAGGGAGGAGCATCTTATCACACTGTGTCACAGTACATATCCTGTAAGGGGTAAGATCAGATTTTCACCGTGTGTTTAGAGGTGCACCAGCTACTCTGTGATGGGAAGCAGCAGCTTATCACACTGTGTCACAGTACGTATCCTGTGAGGGGTAAGATCAGATTTTCACCGTGTGTTTAGAGGTGCACCAGCTACTCTGTGATGGGGAGCAGCAGTGTATCACACTGTGTCACAGTACTTATCCTGTGAGGGGTAAGATCAGATTTTCACTGTGTGTTTAGAGGTGCACCCGCTACTCTGTGATGGGGAGCAGCAGCGTATCACCCTGTGTCACAGTACATATCCTGTGAGGGGTAAGATCAGATTTTCACCGTGTGTTTAGAAGTGCACCAGCTACTCTGTGATGGGGAGGAGCAGCGTATCACACTGTGTCACGGTACGTATCCTGTGAGGGGTAAGGTCAGATTTTCACAGTGTGTTTAGAAGTGCACCAGCTACTGTGTGATGGGGAGCAGTTTATCACACTGTGTCACAGTACGTCTCCTGTGAAGGGTAAGGTCAGATTTTCACAGAGTGTTTAGAAGTGCACCAGCTACTCTGTGATGGGAAGCAGCAGCTTATCACATTGTGTCACAACCCGTCTCCTGTGAGGGGTAAGGTCAGATTTTCACTGTGTGTTTAGAAGTGCACCAGCTACTCTGTGATGGGGAGCAGCGTATCACACTGTGTCACAGTACATATCCTGTGAGGGCTAAGGTCAGATTTTCACAGTGTGTTTAGAAGTGCACCAGCTACTCTGTGATGGGGAGGAGCAGCTTATCACACTGTGTCACAGCCCGTCTCCTGTGAGGGGTAAGGTCAGATTTTCACAGTGTGTTTAGAAGTGCACCAGCTACTCTGTGATGGGAAGCAGCAGCTTATCACACTGTGTCACAGTTCGTCTTCTGTGAGGGTAAGGTCAGATGTTCACAGTGTGTTTAGAAGTGCACCAGCTACTCTGTGATGGGGAGGAGCAGCTTATCACACTGTGTCACAGCCCGTCTCCTGTGAGGGCTAAGGTCAGATGTTCACAGTGTGTTTAGAAGTGCACCAGCTACTCTGTGATGGGAAGCAGCAGCTTATCACACTGTGTCACAGTACGTATCCTGTGAGGGGTAAGGTCAGATTTTGACAGTGTGTTTAGAAGTGCACCAGCTACTCTGTGATGGGAAGCAGCAGCTTATCACACTGTGTCACAGTACGTATCCTGTGAGGGGTAAGGTCAGATTTTGACAGTGTGTTTAGAAGTGCAGCAGCTACTCTGTGATGGGGAGGAGCAGCTTATCACACTGTGTTGAGAAGTGTCACAGTTCGTCTTCTGTGAGGGGTCTGTACTGTTGATTACAGTCTGTACAGGAGGGCCACAGCTGATGCCTCCTGGGGATTTAGGACAGTCTATTATTGTGTGCATATCACGGTGTCCGTTATTTTGTATTTTTTATTGATTTGCATTTCTAAAGCGCACAAACAGCCCGCAGGTTATATCATATATGGGATTGGAGAAGTGTGTTACAGCTGCATGTTTGTTTCTGCATAAGTTACACACAATTGAATAGCTTTGCCGGTGTCTTTCCAAAGCACACCTTAGCCAACAACAAGGGCGTCTTGGAGCTGTAGACAGATAACTGACGCTTATTGGTACCCAACTCAGTGGTACTCATTTTATCCAACTCGGTAGGATGAAACAGTGGGTCAAACACACATCCCTGTTGTGGAAACATCGTCCACTGAGCCTACACGACAGACACCAACCTCAATACCAGGCCAGCCAACCTGCGTGCTTTGAGAGGCGTGATTGGGAGCTGCACATGTGGGTGTGCAAAGGGGTGACTGAATAGAGACCATGGACCCGGACAAAAGCGTACAATTAGAAACATACCTGCTTACATTACACGGGAGCATTCGAGGTTTATGCAAATGTAATGGAAAAAGCAATTTAAAATGAAAAACAGATTCATAAAGGGTAAAATTCTTTTTGTCCCCGTCTGGCATGAGGACATATGTTTCAAAGCATGAGAGCCCTGCCAGGCGAGCGATTGAGGGATTCTGTGGGCTGCTTCATGAAACGGGTGTCAGGTAAACAGATTCTCCAGCAGTTGCAGTGTTCAGGTGTGCGTTACAGCCACATGAAGAGGCAATGAACGCCCGGTCTAATACTCTGAAATATTTAAGGAATAGATCTGGTCTGCGTAACGCATGTATATCACACCCCTTTCAAGCTGGAATCGCCTACTTCTGCTGCATGACATGGCAGGTCTAGAACATTTCTGATAGGAGCTGCAACGCCTCGTGGCGCTTCTCGCATGCATGTACATCACGCCCCCTCCAAGCTGGAATCGCCTACTTCTGCTGCGTGACATGGCAGGTCTAGAACATTTTTTGATAGGAGCTGCATCGCCTCGTGGCGCTTCTCGCATGCATGTACATCACGCCCCCTCCAAGCTGGAATCGCCTACTTCTGCTGCATGACATGTCAGGTATTTGAACATTTCTGATAGGAGCTGCATCGCCTCGTGGCGCTTCTCGCATGCATGTACATCACGCCCCCTGCAAGCTGGAATCGCCTACTTCTGCTGCATGACATGGCAGGTCTAGAACATTTCTGATAGGAGCTGCATCGCCTCGTGGCGCTTCTCGCATGCATGTACATCACGCCCCCTGCAAGCTGGAATCGCCTACTTCTGCTGCATTATTGGCAGGTCTAGAACATTTCTGATAGGAGCTGCATCGCCTCGTGGCGCTTCTTGCATGCATGTACATCACGCCCCCTCCAAGCTGGAATCGCCTACTTCTGCTGCATGACATGTCAGGTATAGAACATTTCTGATAGGAGCTGCATCGCCTCGTGTCGCTTCTCGCATGCATGTACATCACGCCCCCTCCAAGCTGGAATCGCCTACTTCTGCTGCATGACATGGCAGGTCTAGAACATTTCTGATAGGAGCTGCATTGCCTCGTGTCGCTTCTCGCATGCATGTACATCACGCCCCCTGCAAGCTGGAATCGCCTACTTCTGCTGCATGACATGGCAGGTCTAGAACATTTCTGATAGGAGCTGCATAGCCTGGTGGCGCTTCTCGCATGCATGTACATCACGCCCCCTCCAAGCTGGAATCGCCTACTTCTGCTGCATTATTGGCAGGTCTAGAACATTTCTGATAGGAGCTGCATCGCCTCGTGTCGCTTCTCGCATGCATGTACATCACGCCCCCTCCAAGCTGGAATCGCCTACTTCTGCTGCATGACATGTCAGCTATAGAACATTTCTGATAGGAGCTGCATCGCCTCGTGTCGCTTCTCGCATGCATGTACATCACGCCCCCTCCAAGCTGGAATCGCCTACTTCTGCTGCATTATTGGCAGGTCTATAACATTTCTGATAGGAGCTGCATCGCCACGTGGCGCTTCTCGCATGCATGTACATCACGCCCCCTCCAAGCTGGAATCGCCTACTTCTGCTGCATGACATGTCAGGTATAGAACATTTCTGATAGGAGCTGCATCGCCTCGTGTCGCTTCTCGCATGCATGTACATCACGCCCCCTGCAAGCTGGAATCGCCTACTTCTGCTGCATGACATGTCAGCTATAGAACATTTCTGATAGGAGCTGCATCGCCTCGTGTCGCTTCTCGCATGCATGTACATCACGCCCCCTCCAAGCTGGAATCGCCTACTTCTGCTGCATGACATGGCAGGTCTAGAACATTTCTGATAGGAGCTGCATCGCCTCGTGGCGCTTCTCGCATGCATGTACATCACGCCCCCTCCAAGCTGGAATCGCCTACTTCTGCTGCATGACATGGCAGGTCTAGAACATTTCTGATAGGAGCTGCATCGCCTCGTGTCGCTTCTCGCATGCATGTACATCACGCCCCCTGCAAGCTGGAATCGCCTACTTCTGCTGCATGACATGTCAGGTATAGAACATTTCTGATAGGAGCTGCATCGCCTCGTGTCGCTTCTCGCATGCATGTACATCACGCCCCCTCCAAGCTGGAATCGCCTACTTCTGCTGCATTATTGGCAGGTCTAGAACATTTCTGGTAGGAGCTGCATCGCCTCGTGGCGCTTCTCGCATGCATGGGTCAAATTCCACACTTTAATGCCTCATGGATAATAAATGCATTTTCATTTCATGAAAATACTGTGGGCCTCATCCTTTTACCGCCACTGAGTCCTGTGGATTTACCACAGGATTTCAAATGGTGTCAATGCAGTGTAAATCCCCATTTTAAGAGTCATGGGGTTCCATGTCAATTATGGGGGAATGTTCTACAGGAGTATTTCCGCCACAGTAATTCCCCCAATTTTAGAGGTAAGGAGAATCCTCCACTTTACCCTCAGGTTCGGAATTTGGTGGTATAGTAAAAGTGGCGGTAATGGAATTACCGTCACTTTTTCCTTACAGCGGAACGTGTACTGAGTTCCTACGTTGTTTTAGCCACACGTATTTCTCACCTCGGCCTCCCCAGTTATTTATCCGTCCCGATTAGGTACCCGACACAAGCAATGTCCGCGATTCTCATCCCCCGGTGGGAGTCACCAATAACGCCACACACCAGCATCACTAGCAGTAGCAGGTGTGCGTTTGTGGTTAAGTGGTCAGGTTGATTCGTAGACACTGATGTGAGGTCCTGATCATATTTCTTACTGACCCGAAAGGAGCATCATTTTTGTTCCTGTGATTGTGCTTTTGCCATTTGTAGGTGCCATGACTGGGGGTGCAGTAACTACCGCTCAACTTTAAACATGTGGTAATCCTCATCATTTGCAAACCACTGGGCTTCATTATGAGTTTCCTGATGCTCACACTCGGTTCTGAGGCTTCAGCATGCGATTCCAAGCGCTGCCAGGGCAGTGTAAATCCCCATTGTTGGAGTCCATAGAGCGCCAGGTGGGTGTTTGGCGGAGTTCCTATGAACAGTAATGCTGTGCTGCAAATCCACCAATTCTTGGCATTAAAGTGGAGCATTTACCTTGGGCATCAGGTTGGAGAAAAATGATCCACTTCAAGGTCAAATGCAGAGGTGCAGCAAAAGTGGTGGTAATGGAATCACTGCCATGTATTTACTGCCCCTCCGAACTGTGAGTGATGCCAATTAGGCTCTTCATCCGGCATACCCACTGCAATTCTATTCATCAAACTTGGCAGAAACATGTTTGTTTGTTTGTTTGTTTACTGATTTGTAATGCGCGCCAAACCCGAAGGTATCTGGGCGCCTTTACACACGAGAAGATGTATAGATTAGGCGTAAATGACATTATAACAGTTGATGTAGTTGCACACGTTACAAGTTTGATTTATACAAAGTAATCACAGTATGAACAAAAAGTGTTACAAAAGGTTGCGTCACAGTTAGGTTGTCCGAAAATGAGGAAACAGAGAATAATGTGGTAGAAAAGTAATATCACAAAGGGCATGAGTTAAGGTTTCAGTGTCGAAGAGATCGGTGTAAATCAACAGCTTATGGATAAGTAAAGTGTCTTTAGAAACAAGCCAATTCATGATGTTATGCCTGAAGTGCAAGAAAGGTTGGTCCTCTCTCAATGCCAGAGGGAGGTAGTTCCAAAGTTGTGGTGGAGGCGGGTAGAGGATTTCTTGACAATTCTTTCTGAGAAGTAACTTAGGGTTGCACCATTCAGGCATTTGTGGGTGGGGGGGAGCGTTTTGAGCGTGATTGTGACATTAGTAGAGAGCCATTTATTCTGTCTCCTTACGTTCGAAACGTGCTCTCACCTAGGAATACCGCAAGCTGATCTAAGTGCATTATTTTGTAAAATCTGGACTTTCTTGAGGATACACTTATTTGCTCCTAAATAGAGTGCATTACAGTAATCCAGCTTGGACAAAATAAGGGCTCTGGCTAAAATCACGCAGCTTTCTTTAGATAGAAAGGATTTACACGCCCTGATCAGTCTACAAGTATCTGCAGTAGAGGATGACGTGACACTGACTTGTTTATTTAGTGTGAAAGTAGAGTCGAGGTAAAAGCCTAATATTGCCAGTTCTCACCACGCCCTGCATGTGATCATCCCCCATAGACATGTATGATTGGTGTCTGTATTGCAGAGGCTGAGAGCAATATCGTGCCACAGACAACATGTAACCCGTTTCCCATTTCCTTGCAGGTTTCACATTCGATATTACCGGGATGTCCTGGCCATGGTCTTTGCCATAGAAGAAATCAACCAGTCTCAGGACCTGCTGCCAAACCTCACTCTCGGGTTCCAGATCATGGATTCCTGCATGTCTCAGATCAAAGCCATTGGAGGGGTCTTGGAACTGCTGTCTGGGATTAGGAAGCCAATCCCTGGATACAAATGCCATTCCGGGTCAATGCCCGCGGGAATCATAGGAGAACTCATGTCCTCCATATCTGTTCCAATGGCCAGGATTTTAGGCGTCTTCCATGTTCCCCAGGTAAATCGACTGCACGCAACGACATGAAAAGCAAAGTGGAAGGATATTTGGTGGGTATATACCTCTGGGTCCTTAAGGAGGGCGATATAGATGGGAGGGGCGGATAGCAAGGGTTACGGAAGAGATGTTTAATAATCTGTGAAATGAAAGGTTAGTAGCCAGGTGGATAGCCTCCGTCAGGGAGCACCACCATAGAAACGTCTTGGTCTGCTTCTTGTTGGTTCCTTAGTCTGAGGGTTATAGACGGTGCGTTTCATTATAATCCATGACTTGATGGAGACAGCAGTGAGGGAAAGCTGGTCATTATGAGGGTCATGCCGTTTCAACAACTGTGTATGTGATGGGTTTACTCTGGAAAGCAAATGCCGAATTTAGGGGATCTGCTGATGGTACATTTGTTGAATCAGGATTGGTGCTAGGTGGTTCACTGTTTGGTGCCCGAAACTAGAGGTTTTGAAACATAGATCACTACTGTTATGAGCACCCGGGGTATTTGCGAAAGCCACAAACAGAGAAATATGTCTGTATACGCCTGATAGCACCAGCACGTTGGCCAATACATCTCGAGGGTTAGTTAGGAGGCCCAGATATCTGGAGACGGTACCGATACCGTTGATATAGAGAATTCTGTAGTGTTTCACTAAGCAGAACCTATGTAGGGGGTCTTTCGAGAATTGCAAGCCGAAAGCATTACACACATAGGCAAACGGCATGTGGCCAGGCTTGTGCTCGTTGCTGGGTGTGTGAGAGCTCATGATATTTAGAAGGGTTCAGTTTCAAGAGAAATGTCCATGTGTAGGATTACAGATCTCAGTCACACACAGCACAGCGAGTTTAAGGGTGTTTGCCTTCACCTCCACACTCACAGTGCATTTCCCACCTGGCTCTGAACTGGGGGTGACCTTCCAGTGATGGCCACTGGGCAGCATTGTGCTGTGTGTGACTTGGCTGAAGTGGATCATTCTGCTTTCACATCTCAGGGGGTAGGATGTGCTTCAATCCTTAACACACAAGAGAGGACTGGACTGGGATAACAGTAAACTGCACCTTATCCCACCTACTAAACACACACAAGCTACAGGTCCATCATGCGTGCTCCGATTGTTTAATAAACTTCCAAATAGCCAACCTGACCCTCCAATCATGACTAACTCACCCTTAAGAGTGGACTTTCCCTAGACAGAGATGACGAGCCGCCTATCTAGGGTGAGGGGAGAGAAAGGAGACTGGCTCTCCATTAAATGACGCTACAAAGTCCAAGTGCATACATGTTTTACAAAAATGGCCTCAATTAAAGGTCTGGCGGAAAGTAGCGGGACTAAAAGAAACGTGGAAGGAGATTCACTGTAACGCTTCCACTACTATGCACGCAAGTAATATGTAAAAGATGTTTTTTTTTAAATAATTCCTCTCCGGGTACCAGTAACTAGCTGAGCATCTGACTATAGTGTACGGTCAACCGGTTTCAGTGCGTTGTTTGTTTTTATACCACTTTCTTCAGGACCCAATGTTAGATAAAGGTACTTTTAGAGATACCAGCCAGCTGGTCACTGGTTCAAAGGCTGGGCCACTCTGTCTCAGTAGTTGGATTTCCTGTGGACTCCCAAGGCCACGAGTTCAGCTGATTTTAACATGGGGATAACAGCCATCTGATTTCAGGGTGCCTGAAACACCTCATCGCTAAGGTGAACCCGGATTTGACCCTGTCTACACCGATCCCTGGAGAGAAACGGGAAGCTCTGTCCCTTAGGACATGCTTCAAGCCTTCTGAACCCGCCGTAACCTTTGCATGGAGAAAAGGGAGGTTTCAATGAAGATCCGGAGTGTGGAAACTGCTGGACGGGTGTGTGCTGCCAAACAAGAAACAGACTGGGAACAAAGGGTTGCAAATATTCCAAGTTCTTGGTGTAAGCTCGCCCAGCAGATTCTGAGAGATTCCTCTGAGTAGGGTCTGCATCTGGTCCAGAATATGTGTTTAATATCGCACATGGCACACTGTAGCAATCAGGCTTTTAAGAGATGACAAGCCATCATTTTACTTTGCTCCGCATGTGAGCAATCACTGAGAGAAACTTGCAGTTAGCAATAAAAGAAATGGGGTTTGGAAAGGGACTATTCATATTAGGGTGGAGGCTGGAAGGGGAAAGAGCAGCACGGGTGGAATTTGAACGTTTTCGGCTGGCTGGAGTACCAGTTTTGTTTTTCATTTTATCATGGCAATCCCACAGAATTTCCGCAGGATTGCCAAGGAAAAGCCACAAGACAGGCAATGATAAAGAAATTCTTCTTAGGATCCAGCGAGTCCAGCCCATAATAGGAGGGCGTCGGGATGTATTCACTCCATGCGTTACTTGACTCTGTTTCCTGTCGAATTCGCTTGTTCACCTGTACGTACACATTATTAATTAAAGTGTGCTTGGCATGAATATGTGCAATCTTTGGCAATCACAGATGTGGCATTTGCCAAAATAATACAGCATGCATCTCAGTGAGTGAGGCTCCTGCCGCAGAGTTATTCTTGTTTCCTCTATTCTCCACAGACCTAAAAGAACCTAAGTTCATATCCGCATGCGCTCTACCATTCTCCTGCAAGTGTTTGGCCACAGCCAGCATGGTGCATCATAGACTGCCTTTCATAGCGTGTTCTGCTATCATTGTATCAAGCACACCTGCGCTAAAAGGCTCTGTGTGCTAATCTAAGGCTTGAAGAGCATCAGGCAGTTACCTGCATAGACTGGCTTTACTTGCTTGCCAGAAATGAAGTCATCTCAGAGAGTAGAGAATTCCATATAAATGGCATAGCCATACTGAAAAGCCTTTAACCATGCTGACAAGCCTTTAGCCATACTGAAAAGCCTTTAGCCATACTGAAAGGCCTTTAGCCATACTGACAAGCCTTTAGCCAAACCTTTAGCCATACTGACAAGCCTTTAGCCATACTGAACTGACAAGCCTTTAACCATGCTGACAAGCCTTTAGCCATACTGAACTGACAAGCCTTTAGCCATACTGACAAGCCTTTAGCCATACTGACGAGCCTTTAGCCATACTGACAAGCCTTTAGCCATACTGAACTGACAAGCCTTTAGCCAAACCTTTAGCCATACTGACAAACCTTTAGCCATACTGACGAGCCTTTAGCCATACTGACAAGCCTTTAGCCATACTGAACTGACAAGCCTTTAGCCATACTGAACTGACAAGCCTTTAGCCAAACCTTTAGCCATACTGACAAGCCTTTAGCCATACTGAACTGACAAGCCTTTAGCCAAACCTTTAGCCATACTGACAAGCCTTTAGCCATACTGAACTGACAAGCCTTTAGCCATACTGACAAGCCTTTAGCCATACTGACAAGCCTTTAGCCATACTGAACTGACAAGCCTTTAGCCAAACCTTTAGCCATACTGACAAGCCTTTAGCCATACTGACAAGCCTTTAGCCATACTGAACTGACAAGCCTTTAGCCATACTGACAAGCCTTTAGCCATACTGACAAGCCTTTAGCCAAACCTTTAGCCATACTGACAAGCTTTTAGCCATACTGACAAACCTTTTAGCTATACTGACAAGCCTTTAGCCATACTGACAAGCCTTTAGCCAAACCTTTAGCCATACTGACAAGCCTTTCACCATACTGACAAGCCTTTAGCCATACTGACAAGCCTTTAGCCATACTGAACTGACAAGCCTTTAGCCATACTGACAAGCCTTTAGCCATACTGAACTGACAAGCCTTTAGCCAAACCTTTAGCCATACTGACAAGCTTTTAGCCATACTGACAAACCTTTAGCCATACTGAACTGACAAGCCTTTAGCCATACTGACAAGCCTTTAGCCAAGCCTTTAGCCATACTGACAAGCCTTTAGCCATACTGACAAGCCTTTAGCCATACTGACAAGCCTTTAGCCATACTGAACTGACAAGCCTTTAGCCAAACCTTTAGCCATACTGACAAGCCTTTTAGCCATACTGAACTGACAAGCCTTTAGCCATACTGAACTGACAAGCCTTTAGCCATACTGACAAGCCTTTAGCCATACTGAACTGACAAGCCTTTAGCCAAACCTTTAGTCATACTGACAAGCCTTTAGCCATACTGACAAGCCTTTAGCCATACTGACAAGCCTTTAGCCATACTGACAAGCCTTTAGCCAAACCTTTAGCCATACTGACAAGCCTTTAGCCACACTGACAAGCCTTTAGCCATACTGACAAGCCTTTAGCCATACTGAACTGACAAGCCTTTAGCCAAACCTTTAGCCATACTGACAAGCCTTTAGCCATACTGACAAGCCTTTAGCCATACTGAACTGACAAGCCTTTAGCCATACTGAACTGACAAGCCTTTAGCCAAACCTTTAGCCATACTGACAAGCCTTTAGCCATACTGACAAGCCTTTAGCCAAACCTTTAGCCATACTGACAAGCCTTTAGCCATACTGACAAACCTTTAGCCATACTGACAAGCCTTTAGCCATACTGAACTGACAAGCCTTTAGCCATACTGAACTGACAAGCCTTTAGCCAAACCTTTAGCCTTACTGACAAGCCTTTAGCCATACTGACAAGCCTTTAGCCATACTGACAAGCCTTTAGCCATACTGAACTGACAAGCCTTTAGCCAAACCTTTAGCCATACTGACAAGCCTTTAGCCATACTGACACGCCTTTAGCCATACTGACAAGCCTTTTAGCCATACTGAACTGACAAGCCTTTAGCCATACTGAACTGACAAGCCTTTAGCCATACTGACAAGCCTTTAGCCATACTGAACTGACAAGCCTTTAGCCAAACCTTTAGCCATACTGACAAGCCTTTAGCCATACTGACAAGCCTTTAGCCATACTGACAAGCCTTTAGCCAAACCTTTAGCCATACTGACAAGCCGTTAGCCAAACCTTTAGCCATACTGACAAGCCTTTAGCCATACTGACAAGCCTTTAGCCATACTGACAAGCCTTTAGCCATACTGAACTGACAAGCCTTTAGCCAAACCTTTAGCCATACTGACAAGCCTTTAGCCATACTGACAAGCCTTTAGCCATACTGACGAGCCTTTAGCCATACTGACGAGCCTTTAGCCATACTGACAAGCCTTTAGCCATACTGACAAGCCTTTAGCCATACTGAACTGACAAGCCTTTAGCCATACTGAACTGACAAGCCTTTAGCCAATCCTTTAGCCATACTGACAAGCCTTTAGCCATACTGACAAACCTTTAGCCATACTGACAAGCCTTTAGCCATACTGACAAGCCTTTAGCCAAACCTTTAGCCATACTGACAAGCCTTTAGCCATACTGACACACCTTTAGCCATACTGAAAAGCCTTTAGCCATACTGACAAGCCTTTAGCCATACTGACAAGCCTTTAGCCAAACCTTTAGCCATACTGACAAGCCTTTAGCCATACTGACAAGCCTTTAGCCATACTGACAAGCCTTTAGCCATACTGAACTGACAAGCCTTTAGCCAAACCTTTAGCCATACTGACAAGCCTTTAGCCATACTGACAAGCCTTTAGCCATACTGAAAAGCCTTTAGCCATACTGACAAGCCTTTAGCCATACTGAACTGACAAGCCTTTAGCCAAACCTTTAGCCATACTGACAAGCCTTTAGCCATACTGACAAGCCTTTAGCCATACTGACAAGCCTTTAGCCAAACCTTTAGCCATACTGACAAGCCTTTAGCCATACTGACGATCCTTTAGCCATACTGACGATCCTTTAGCCATACTGACAAGCCTTTAGCCATACTGAACTGACAAGCCTTTAGCCATACTGACGAGCCTTTAGCCATACTGACAAGTCTTTATGTTTGTTTGTTTGTTTGTTTGTTTATTTATTTGATAATGTGCACCAAGCCCTTGGGCAGCTGGGCGCAGCAGTACAAGAAGTCTCAAAGCTTAGTTACAATGCCTACCACAGGCTAGAACATACATGTAAGTACAGAGTAAATTACAATATATAATACAGTACAGACAGTTGCCAGGGTCATCAATAGAAGGAGATCATAGCAGGATCAGGCTAGAGCGGGGGGAGGGGGTTACATATCATTAGTGTGAAGCTATTTGAGAGCGTTACTTCTACATCTGGCGTAAGGTAGTGGGCGTCTGAGGTCAAATGGGAGTGTGTTCCATGATTGTGCAGCTTTGACAGGGAAGCTGGATCCTCCCGCCGTAGTCAGTTTATATCTAGGGATTTCAAGCATGAATGTGTTAGCAGATCTCAGAGGTCGGGTTGAGGATCTCCTGTTGATATTTTCAGATAGGTACAGAGATGCTAGATTATTTAGGCATTTAGAAGTGAGAGAGATAGTTTTAAGGAGGATTCTGTCCTTGATTTTTAGCCAGTGGGCCTCTGTCCGGTATTTAGAGATATGCTCTCTGTGTGGGGTGTTCAGTGCTGCTCTTAGGGTGTTATTTTGCAATCTCTGGAGTTTGTCAGTGACAGACTGTTTGGCTCCTGAGTATAGGGTGTTGCAATAGTCTAGTCTAGACATGATAAGAGCATTGGCCAAAGTGAGGCAGCTGGCGCTGGACAGGAACGGTCTGGTAGCTCGGATGAGTTTGCAAGTGTAGGTTGTTGAGGAGGAGAGGGAGTTCACTTGCTTTTTAAGGGTGAAAGAGGAGTCCAAGTAGAATCCTAGAGTTTTATTCTCTGGCATAACCTTAATGATGTTGCCAATATTAAAGGATGCATAGTTCGGGTGAGCTTTGTTAGGTTATGATGAGATCCGAGGAGCAAGATATCAGTTTTATCATCGTTCAGGCAGAGGCCATGGGTAGCCATCCATGCCTGAATGAGGATGTATATCGTATTCACCAAGGCCAAGTCTGCTTCATAGTTGCCCGAAAGGGGTATTAGGATCTGAGTGTCATCTGCATAATTTGTGTAGGTGACACCCAGTCTGTCCAACTTGTCAAATAATGGCTTGGTGAAAATGTTATACATGGTGGGTGAGACACAAGAGCCCTGTGGGACTCCACATGTTATTTGGATAGGATCAGCGCAGGTGGATGTAGAGAAAACTCTAATAGTCCGGTTGGCTAGAAAGGATTGGACCCAGGCTATAGCTTCCCCTGTGAAGTTGGCAACGAGCCTGAGGTGATTGCATAAAACTGCGTGATCCACCAAGTCAAAGGCTGCTGACAAGTCCAGTAAAAATAGCAGAGCTGTTTTTCCACTATCCTTTAACTCCTCAATTTTAGTCTTAAGATCTAGCAAGGCTGTTTCAGTGCCATGGAGGGGACAGAAACCCGATTGCCGAGAGCCTAGTAGATGGTTGGCTTCCAAGATGTCTTGAATTTGGAGGTAGGCTACTCTATCGATAATTTTAAGTAGGAAAGGTATGGTGGTAATGGGCCTATAGTTGGCTGGGATAGATGGATCAAGGGTTTGTTTTTTAAGTAGGGGGAGGACCCAGGATTCTTTCAGGTTGGCCGGTACTGTGTTTGATTTGAAGGAGGAGTTAATGAGCTTCGAGATAAACGGGGCTAAGTCTCTAGCTGCATCCTTTATTATTTGTGCTGGGCAACTGTCGCCCGTACAGTTGGATGGCTTCAGGGAGAGGATGACCTTTTCAGTGTCGATGATAGAGATAGTTTTGAAGCTAAAAGGCGGGATGGTGATAGGCTCAGTAGTCAATGGGATTTGTTGATCAGCGGATGGTAGAGAGTCCTATTTATTGGTTATTTTGTGTTGGAGGGTAGATATTTTCTTCGATAGGGCATTTTGTATGTTAGTACACCATATCTTGTCCTTGGGGACAGTGTCGGCTGGTTGAATGGGGGATTCCATTTTGCGGAGGATGGAAAATAGTTCCTTAGTATTTGATTTGGCATTAGTGATTCTGTCGTTGAATAGATTTTTTTTGTGTTGATAATTTCCTTCTTGTAGGATTTGGAGAATTGGGTTAGATTGGCTTTATTATTGTCGGTGGGCGAGTTGCGCCAAATAGCTTGGAGCTTTCTTCTCTGCCTTGTTAGGTCCTCTAGTTGGAGTGCGGTCCTTAAATTGGGGTAGCCATACTAACAAGCCTTTAGCCATACTGACAAGCATTTTAGCCATACTGACAAGCCTTTAGCCATACTGACAAGCCTTTAGCCACACTGACAAGCCTTTTAGCCATACTGACAAGCCTTTAGCCATACTGACAAGACTTTAGCCATACTGACAAGCATTTTAGCCATACTGACAAGCCTTTAGCCATACTGACAAGACTTTAGCCAATCCTTTAGCCATAATGACAAGCCTTTTAGCCACATTGACAAGCCTTTAGCCATACTGACAAGCCTTTTAGCCATACTGACAAGCCTTTTCACCGTCTGTCAGCTCAAGCCTTAAAAGTGTAGGCAGTTAATGGCATTTCTCAGTACACAATGATGCACTATATTGTGCTTACATGTGTGCACCCTATGAGGGCACTTCATCACTAGAGCATTAGCATTGTGGAGCTTTGGAGACAGAGAATCCATGTAGCGGGGTTCAAGCCTCTGTGCCAGTGCTTTTTCTTTATGAAAATGAACTGATGTGCAATTTCATCACATGGCTTTAAACAAAAGTGCACTGATTGACTGAAAGGTGAAGAAGTACTTTTTTAATACATTTGTTGTATCTTTTCAATGATCAAATATGCTGACCGATTCCACTAGACAACCAACCCTATATTCCTTGAATTGTTTTTTAAATGTTTCTTTTTTAGTTATGGCTCTGGCAATGTCCCTTACCCTGCTTGGCAGTAGACACATTCACAATAATGTGCAATGTTTATTAAATGTGTCATTTTTAAACAGACTTTTTGAGTTGTACAAATTGATCTAATTGATCTTGGGTTATTAGCACTACAGTGCAAGAGCCCCTGCATTTTCTGCAGTATGGTATTCTGGTTGACATGTTAAGGACTCCTGAGAGGTACGGATTGTCAGGACTGTTCTCCATGTCGGATGCCAACCCTGATGCCAGCCCTTCGGGGCAGCAGAATCAAAGGAACACTTGCCACAGCAAGAAAGGAAAAGGTGAGGCGGAGCAAGCACCCAGGACTAACCCCACAGCTGCAGAGGGAGATAAAATAGGTCAGACTGTGTTGAAATTCTATGACTCCGCCACTCACATCTATTCATGTACCTGCATACTTTCCCAAGCACGAGTTGGGTACCATGTAATCCATAGTGCACACCACTCATGGTGGATCATTGTGATGGATTGCCATCTGGCGAGGGTTTAGGAGCCCTGCTTTTTATGTTTATTAAACAAATAAAATGATCCAGGTCATTCCATCTCAGGAAGGGAGATCTGCTAATCAGAGCTCCTTTTCAAAAACTCACTGCTAAAAGCATAGTGTACACCTGAGCCCTGCTTTATCAGTAGCCTAATCTGTAGCACCTGCTCTACAGGGGCACAGGACAGTTTCAGAGTTGCCAACTGCCCATTTGACAGGCACAGTGACAGGCAAGGCTCTGCAGTGCAACTGCTACCTTTAAGAGGTGGACTTTTCTAAAAATAAAATACATACACATGAGAACGCTGTCCTGGTGGCATGTTACACTGTAAATATAAATCATAGCCGAGTTTGAGGTATGGTGGCTGGCATCTCTCATAATTATTCAAACCTCATCAATTTGATATCAGACATGTTTCAGCCCTGTGGGCCCAGTTCATCTGTGCAAGGTTTATGTGTACCCCCCCCCCCCCCAGCTAGCCTCTGTCTCCCAGCAAGACTGCCAGCAAGACTGTAGCCCTGGAGGTTTACAGCACAAATGATGCCTAAGATAAGGCATAAACAGTAAGGCCTTCCTGGCATAGGTAGAGAGGTACTTGTCTTAGATTCTGTCATTTGTTGGAGATGTCTGCCTCTTGTTTGCTGTCATGCTTAAAATTAAACCGGTTAGATTACACTGCCATGTTCAAATAGGATGCCATTGAAAGTGCAAAGATATCTGGGCACCCCCAATACATTTCCAGACTTTCTTGGACCACTTGGCTGGGAACCATACAGCATCTATGTTCATCTATCAGGGTGCCTGTAAATTCCAAGGAATTTAGCAAGCCACAGCATTGAAGTCTCAAAGAAGCAGACTCCCCACTACGCCCCGTAAGGTAGAGGCGTACCTGCAGTTCCAATGGGACTTGCACTCAATGACAAGAATTGCAAATGTTACATTTGCCAGATTTATGTGAAATGTAGATTCTTATAGGAACTAATATTGCTGTTTAGCCATGCATGTTTGAAGGGGAGTTAGCAATTGTAAACAAGGGGCAAATGTAAACTTCTGAGGCTCCCTTCTCAGGATTAACACACAATGGGATTCCTTAGTCAAGTTTGGGCCAGTTATAAATATGATATCTATAATGACCATGTCAGATGTCAGTGATGGAGCTGGCCTGGTACATTTCAAAGGAGTTGTTGTTATTTGCCAAGCCCAAGCATGCCATAAAATAACTTAATTAACACCTATAAATAAATAGCTATTTATTTGATGTCTGGCAGAATATGTGTGCTCTGGATACACATTAATAGCATATAAAGAAAGTATTTCAGTGATGCACTGCCACTGCTACCGCCACTGCCACCTGTAGGAATATGTTAGCAACTCCACATTAGCAAAATAAATAGATTATAACATGAAGGAAACCTAAAATAAAATGTGTAATCACTAAATTTATCTCTGCATTGCAATGCGCGCTCTTATCAATAAGAAATGTGTACAGTTTGCATAAAGAAGTAATATCTATCATGTTCTGTAAACATATATATAGCATGACATGACTAAATAACTGAGCAATAGGGAAGATGAGTAACTGCACCAAAATGTATTACAGAAAAATCATTCAAAGTCTCTAAATGTGGGCACCGGCTTGCAGAATCAGAAAATATTAGTTTCATTAATCATGCATGTTCACATCCAAAGTTAGTCAAAAACTAAGATAGCATCTTTTCAATAGGGGTGAGTGTCCCTCCCACCTTTGGAACTGGAAAGCCACATATATGTGAGTATGCACACAGAATATAAGGACATTAATAAGGAAGGAATAAGGACACAATTATTCAATATAGCAGATGAGAATTATGAATTTGAACTGGATATGAGAGAACAGAGCTTGAAGGACTGACCAAAGCCTTATTAGAGAGCAGTTCAGTAAGAGAAGGAGGACAAGTCCATCTAGGATCCAGATAAGACACCTAAAGAGAGGGTTTTCTGAAGGAATAATCTAAGGCTGACTGGCCCGCTGCTGTCTCCCCAAAATCAGATTATGATTACTGATGCCAAAGATGCTTACTGCTCCACCACCACTGTGGCGGCCTCTAACAGGAGCAAAGCCCTCTTTGACGTAGTAAAGCATTGTAACAAACCATCACCTGACTCTGAGGTACCAGCAATTCAGGAAAAATGAGAGGGAAACAACATTTTAATAACAAAATAGGCAAAATCTGAGAGATTATCGAATGAACCTCCCACATCATTAGGGCTTCTGGCAGCACAACACGCATACAGCCCCTCTAAAGTGAATTATGTCCTCTCTCTCCAACTGCCTCCCTCAGACCTACCTCCTACTCTGACAATATCATACTGGATCCCATTTTTAAACAATTGATGGGCCTGGCACAGAATGTGCTCCTCAGCATCAGTAATGTCTTCCTCAGAGAATGGTAATTTCTAGATACCCTCAAGACTGGTGTCATGCAACCTTCTTTGCAAAAAACAACCCTAGGCCCAGCTGACATGTCCAGCTATTAGCCCATTACAAACATTCTGTTTATTGGCAAAATCTTGGAAAAATAAGTTGCTACACAACTACTCGGAAGAATCAAACAACTTCACCTTCGAAATGACTATCAGTCAGGGTTCTGACCCAAGTGTAATATCGAGACAGCCACTATACAGGTGGTAGATGAGGCCCTCGAAATCCTGGATAAGGGTAACTCATGCCTCCTGGTACTCATTGAATGCTCAGCTGCATTCAACACCACCAACTAATACATCCTAGATGACAGGATTGGATTCTATGGCACTGCCCTGAATTGGTTTACCTCCTACCTCTCAGGCAGACACCAGGTGGTACAGATGATCTTGTTGCATTCTAAACCGACTCCCAGTCTCCTGAGTAGACCCCCAAGGGTCCATCCTATTGTAATAAAGATGCAAGTTCAATGCGGTATAACGGAACACACTTATCAGCTGCAAGAGGAGCACTGTAATAGGGGAGGGGTCTCTTTCTCATATCTGTATTAGTGGTAGAACAAAACGCAGTAAATAGGCCTTCAAAGCTTGCTTTTACTTTAAACATGTGTTAGCATTTTATGCGCGACAAAGAGCGCTGTGGTTGGTGATTCAGTGCAGAGTCTGCAATCCCAGACCCATGCTTTGAGAAGTACACAGTGGTTGTTATTTTTTGAGGTCACAGATTAGAGCTCACAGGTTTCGCCAATGAATAAGTAATACATGACCATTTTATCCTTGCCAAAAATCATATCTGGTTGACCGCATTAGAAAAAGCTCACTCTCAACCGGGGGAATTATTCAAAATTCTGAAAGAGCTACAACATCTCAGCCAGGTCAAAAATGATGTAGTTACCAGAGACATTGAATGGTGCACCTCAATACAAGATGCTATGTGCACCAAACTTAATAGGATTAAGGATAAGATTGTACTCTCTAAAAAAGCCACAACTCCTAAAGATGCCAAAACTATGAATGCCATACAAAAAACATGGAAAGTAGAGCAATTTACATTCAGACCTGTAAGTGAATCTGAATGATCACTCATTACAGAAAAGCTTAAACCTGCTAAATGTAAAGGGGATGCAGCCCGGCTCTGGCTATTAAGGCATGTTCCTCCACTTTGATTGCAACACTATGTACATTTGTCGATGTCTTGTTTAGGGATGGTTGTGTCCCAAAAGGTATCAAGAACACCAGGATTACCCAGCTGTTGAAAATAAACAGTCTCTGGCCGTTGGATCCATTGAATTACCGCCCTATTTACAACTCTCCATTTTTACTCAAGATCCTGGATCGAGTGGCTTACTCACCGGTTTTAATAGATTTCAGATCCTGCAACATTTTGAACAGATGGCAGCCTGGTTTCAGGGAGAGCCTTGGATCAGAGACAGCGCTGTTAGACCTTAAGTCCGGGATACTCCGACATATGCACAATGGACAGATGGTAATGCTCATGCTGCTCGACCTGTCCGCCGCCTTAGACCTGGTGGACCATGCTCTATTGGGAACCAGGTTGGAGGAGATGGCAGGGTTTTCAATGTCAGCAGCAGGCTGGGTGAGATATTTCCTCAGTGGGTGGCGCTGTGGAGCAGCCCAAGATGGCTGCTTAGCTTTTGAGCTCCGTGCGGCTCCGGCCCTCATCTGCCCACATCTGCGAACATCGGAGCTTGCTACACTCCTATTGCGGCCAACCATCTGCCCCTGTCTGCTGGGCAGCTCCTGGCGGAGTCCCGGCCTTCTCTGACTACTGGAAGACTTGCTACGGCCACATCTCTCTGGAGGCCTACCCGGGCTGCGGCGGTTACTCGAGGCCTCGCCACTCTTTCGCGGCCCGCCCGCCCCTGTCTCCCACCCTGGGGGGCCCCGCGGGGCGGATCGCTGCCGGACGGGGGGCTGGGACCGAACCGACGGCTGCGGCGGCCTGTGGGGTGCCCCGCCTTATCGACACTCGCCTGGCGGAGGACTGCACTGTCGAGGTGAGGAGCGGAGGGGTGACGCATCCGGACGGGTCACGGTGGGCCCGGCCTTCACCTCACGCTGCCCCTGGACCTGCCCTGTGGGCGCCCCTGCCCCCCTGGTGCGCCCCGCTCTGTATTGCCAGCGTGATCCACGTCCACGTCGGTAGAGATCCCCCCGGGCTTGACTCGACTCCTGGACCCTGTGCCCACCACCTCCACGTGGCTGACGCTTGATAACCACGGCGGCCGTCGCTACTCTTCGTCATGCCAAGTAAATCGAAAGGAAACTGCAGGGGAGGATCGATGGATAGATTTGCTAGAGCGGTTCCGAGATCCGACGCTTGCTCATCCCCACCCCCGCCGGAGGAGTCCGGGGTGGAGTCGCAGGCCGGGCCGCCGGGACCTGACCTCACGGTTATCATGGAGTCGATGGCCAAAAATTTCGCTTCCTTCCACGAGAAGTTGGACGATATACATGCCAATGTTGCCTCGCTCAAGACACGTGTAGACCAAGCCGGGACCCGAATAGCGGAGGCTGAAGGCAGGATCTCTACTAACGAGGACGAACTACACGTGCTGCAGTCCACGGTCGCGGCCCTGTCCCGGGACATGAAGGCGGTTAAATCCAAATGCGATGACTTGGAGTCCCGCGCTCGCAGGAATAATCTACGCATCATTGGTGTCCCCGAGAACGCACTCAAGGGGCGCATGGAGGATGCGATCGAGAGCTTGCTTAGGGAACTGCTCGACAACCCGACCCTGTCTCCGCACTTTACGGTCGAGCGCGCACATCGGGCCCTGTCCCCTCGCCCTAGACCGGGTGATCTTCCGAGACCCATCATTACCAGGATCCTGAACTATCGGGACAGGGACCTCATCCTACGCTTGGCACGGGAGAAGGGAGAGCTGCGCCTGGAGGCCAACACCGTCAGGATCTTCCCCGACTTTTCCGTAGCGGTCCAGCAGGAAAGGCGCCAATTTCTTGGTGTCAAAAAGCTACTCAGGGAACGCAATGTCCCATACGCCATCCTCTTCCCGGCGCGATTGAAATTGACCCACAACGGCAAACTCTACTTCTTCACGGTCCCCGAGGAGGCAGTGAAGTTCATTGAGCTGGAGATACCATTACCTAATCCGATAAATGCTCCCGTGGCCGCTGAGTGAGCACTCCCTGTAGTGCCCCACTCTCCTCGCCAGCTTTCTCCGCTCATTTTGGATGTGTTGTTGGTAATGCTGTTCTTTGCCCCAGCGACTCGAGCCCCGTGGATGGCCATCCGGCCTGGGGTTTCGCCCTGGGCCCTTGGACACTACTCAATACTCCTCGTACACTGTATGCTCATGCGTTAGATCGCCTATTGTTTTCCTGTTATCATCCGACCTCAACTCCTGGGTTCGAACTTGGATCCTTCACCGCAGAACTTGACTTGATGGCCCATGTTGGCCTACATGATGCTTAAGATGCCGTCCGCACGGCTACAGCGCCCCCACTGCGTTTGCAATGTTTGTGTTTGTGCTTGGTTTGCTGTTAGGGTTGGGTGGCCACTGTTGGGCCGAATCGTGGGCGCATCCCCGTTGGGTGGTGACCTCTGTTCCTCCCCGGTTGGGGAGACCCTGTCACTCCCCTGGCTTAGCTGGGGACCTTGGGGTTGGGTGGGGGACGATACCTACTGCAAGTTGCGGGTGGGCAGAGTGGGTGGTGGGTGGTGATGTTGGGGGTGTGTGGGATTGTATTACAAAAGACGGAGGTAGTGTGGCAGAATGCATGACATCGGGGCACCATTGTGGGGCCCATTTTAAACTACTGGCTGGCTCTAGGCAGAGAGTATGGGATGTACCCTAATTCGATGCAATGACAACTGTTGTGCTGTCTTGGAATGTACGGGGCCTTAGTAACTACACCAAGGCTCGTAAAATTATGGCTTACGCCAACAGACATTGTTGTACAATTTTGTTCCTGCAGGACACCCACTCTGGGGGCCACCTGGCCAGATGCATGGCCCCTTCCTGGGGCCCCAATAGATATTTTACCTCCTACTCCTCCCGGGCTAGGGGGGTCCTGACGATGGTTCATAGATCGCTCAAGTTTTCTCTACATAAGAATTATGTTGACCCTGAAGGGAGGTATGTTATCCTGCATTGTTCTTTGGCGAATAGGGAATACCTGCTGGTCAATACGTATGGCCCTAATGTGGACTCTCCTGATTTCGTTGACCGGGTGGCGGCGATACTGCTGGGTTATGTGGGGGTACAGATTATCTGGGGGGGGGACATGAATTTCATAATGGATACCACGTTGGACAGAACAAGCACTGCCCCCAGATTGCTCTCGGGCGCAGCGCGTAGACTATTAGCACACAGGGTGACGCTAGATGTTCGTGACGCATGGCGGGCGATGCACCCGTTGACGCGCGAATATACCCATTATTCCTCGGTACACGACAGCTCCTCGAGGATTGACATGTTTTTCGTGTCCAGTACGCTTCTGGGCAGGGTGGCTGAAACTCAGATCTTGGCGCGTACCCTGTCGGACCATTCTCCTGTCCGGATGTCCGTGGACCTGGGAGTCCCGGTTCCCACTATTAATACTTGGCGCTTCAAGTCTGCCGCCCTGCAGGACATAGTATTCAAGGCGGATATTCTTGCTGATATACAGTCCTACTTTGAGTTTAACTTGTCCCGGTCCACCTCCTTGGGGGTCCGGTGGGAGGCCTTCAAAGTCTTCATCAGGGGAATGTCCATATCGAGGGAGGCGGGAGTACTCAAGGCTATACGTGCTGCTCTTGCCCGTTCCGAAACCAAATTACGCGACCTGGAAAGAGCGCATCCCACTTCGGTTGACCCAGCCACCCTCTCCCAGATTAGTGAGGAGCTCCAAGCTTTTAATGACCAGGCCATCAGGGAAGTTCGATATTTCAGTCGCCCCCAGGCGGCTCGCAGGTATGGTGAAGGGGACAGGCCGGGCAGGACGCTGGCTGCTGTGGCCAGGGGCGAGTGGGGTCATTCACAGATCTCCTGTATCAAGGACAGGTCAGGGCTGAGCCAAACGTCTGACCAACGAATCTTGGAAGTCTTCGCGGACTTCTACGCTGACCTATACTCCCAGCCCCCTGAACATAGCGAGTTCCAAATGCGCGATCTCCTCAGCCAGATCCCCACGACACTCATTTCCCCCACAACCAAAGACTCACTGGACTCCCCCATTCTGCTGGACGAAATCGTCGGGGCAATCTCCAATCTACCCAAAGGAAAAGCTCCCGGTCCGGACGGGCTAACGGCAGAATTTTATCAGGAGCATGTGGCCATCTTGGCCCCCAGGCTGCTGGAGGTCTGGAGTGAGTCGCTCCGGCTGGGCACCCTCCCTCCATCATTGCGGGAGGCCGCCATTACGGTCCTTCTTAAACCTGGGAAACCTGATGATGAGTGTGGATCGTATAGGCCCCTCTCGCTAATGAATCTAGATACCAAAATATTCGCTAAGGTGATTGCCAACCGCTTCCTCCCGGTCATGTCCTATATGGTGCATGATGACCAATCAGGGTTCGTCCCTGGGAGGTCGACGTCCCACAATATTAGACGGCTATTCAATGTCATGGCCCGCATGGATCAGGGGGTTGGCGCCGTGGCGGTTACGCTGGATGCCCAGAAGGCATTTGACATGGTCTCCTGGAAATATACCTGGTTGGTGCTGGAGACCATGGGTGTAGGGCCTAACATGATAGCGTACATTAAGTTGCTATACACTTCCCCGGTGGCTAGGGTGCGGGTTAATTCCCAGACGTCAGCTCTGTTCCCTCTCTCTAGGGGCACCCGTCAGGGTTGCCCGTTTTCTCCGATCTTGTTCGCCCTGGCAATAGAGCCGATGGCTGAATATATCAGGGCCCGGCACGCCCACCAGGGGATCCGCCTGAAGGACGCTCCCGAAATCGTCTCGCTCTATGCAGATGATGTTTTACTTTTCGTAAGAGACCCGGATGTGCACCTGGACCCGATCATACGCGGTATCACCCGGATAGGCACTCACTCCGGGTTCACCATTAACTATACCAAATCCGAAATTTTCCCTCTTACTAGCTCCACCGCCCAACCGCTCACGGAGTACCCGCTACGCTGGTCCCCAATGGGGATTAAATATTTGGGGGTCCGGGTGTCTCGGTCTAGGGAAACACTGCTGGCGGATAACTACCGAGCGGTGGCGGAACAAGCTGAGGCCAAAATCACGCGCTGGCGCGCTCTCCCGCTGTCGCTGGCCGGTAGACTCTCGCTGGTGAAAATGATCCTGCTCCCTAAGTTCTTGTATATCTTCTCTAACGTCCCTGTCTGGCCGGGTGGGAGATACTTTACAGACCTTCATAAAGCACTTGCACAATTTCTCTGGCACTCTGGTGCGGTGCGTAAGAAATGGTCGGACATGTGCCTCACATATGACAAAGGGGGCTTCACGGCCCCGGACCTGCTTAGATACTGGACGGCTGCACAGGCGCAATTCGCCTCGTACTGGTACCCCGGACCCCCACCTCGCCCCCACGTCAAATTGGAGACTCTGGCGGGGGCACCCTGTAACATAATGTCCCTGATTCTAAATAGGAAGTATGTTCCGGACTCGCCTATCGATCCAGTCCGCGCCACTGTACAGGCCTGGGGCCGGCTGTTTAACACGTGTGCCGAACAACACCCATACTACAGGTGGCTTCCCGCCTGGAACCTTCCCGGGCTTGAACCCACGTGTGACATTGCACTGGCGCGGCACTGGGAGGCGCTGGGTTACCGTGCCCTCACTGACTTTTACCCAGATGGGCGGTTTATAACACTGCAGACTTTGAAGCCGGGGCACTCCGGTTCAGTCATGGAGCTGCTGCAATTCTACAGGCTGCGCGCAGCCTTCCGCAGCGCGTGGCCTGACTTCCCAGCTGAGCCTCCGGACTCCCCCGGGATCGCATACATCGCCAATTCGGGAGCGGCGCGGGGTGTGGTCTCCTCATTATATGGATTGTTACTGACCGGCCCCTCTCCCCGCCCGTCCAGGGCACGGGAGGACTGGGCCGCTGAACTGGGGACGGACCTTACAGACCAATTGTGGGGGAAAATGTGCTCTCATACCAGTGGGGTGTCCTTGAACTTTCGCTACCGCACCATACAGTATAAATTGCTCAATAGGCTGTATTTTACACCGGGTAGAATTTCGAGATTTGCACGCTCTGCTCCCCGGCCCTGCCCTCGCTGCGGAACCGATGGGGCTGACCATCTACACATGTTCTGGGCCTGCCCGGAGCTGGCCACATTCTGGTCCAAGATCATGCAGACGTTGTCGACAATTATTGATGTTGATGTTGACCTCGACCCGCTGGGGGCACTGTTTGGGGTGTGGGGCCTCGGGGAGCCTAAAGATGTGGTCAAGTTCCTAAATGTAAGTTGTGTGGTGGCCAAGAAATGCATCTTGTTGGATTGGAAAAGCTCGACCCCCCCTACATACCAGAAATGGTTGAACCTGCTCACATGGTCTAGGAATTGCGAGGAGGGGTTTTTGGATATGCTCCCGGCCCGGTCCCGCCCCCGTAATATCTGGTCTGCCTTTAATAGTTATTTGAACGGTTTGGATGACATCTCCACGGTGGGCGGATCTCCCCGGCCTTCTACTAGTGTTGTCTAAAGTGTTGGTGTCTCATGTTATGTTGCTGATGGTCCCTGACAGCTTACGTTCCGCAGAAAAGCCCTTGCATTAATGTACCTGTATACTGTATTTGCTCTTGCTGTCCTGATGTAAATGTGTATGCTACCTGCCTCTGTCAACAAAAATAAAAGTTTTTAAAAAAATTAAAAAAAGATATTTCCTCAGTGAATGGCAATGCAGGGTAGGCAGCAATATGGCGGATGCACAAAAAATTGAGCTTACGATTGGAGTACCGCAAGAAGCCTGTTTGTCTCCGATTCTTTATAACATATTTGCCATTCCCTTTCTCGATTTCTTGGAAAGCCTTAAAATTGAATTCACAAATTATGCTGACGACACACAATGTGTTGTCCCCATATCTGGCAACTTTATGGAGGATGAAATTAATATAAATAGGATATACAGTCTGATCCAAAGCTGGATGTGTAACAATGGTCTTGCGCTGAAAACCAGCAAAACTGAGTTGATGCTGGTGGGCTCAGAAGCAAAAACTCACCGGATGGAGCTGGAATATGCCCACATTCAAATTGATGGATGTATGATCAAAACAAAAAGTCAAGACCCTTGGGGTTTATCTCTACCGCAATCTGAATATGAAGGCACAAGTGAGTAACCTAGTTTCTTCAGCCTCCTATCACATTAAGCTAATGACCCATGCACGCCCATTCATATCCAGGGAGAACCGGGAAACACTTAACAGGACTATGATAGGCCCCAGAATAGATAGCCTACTAGTTGGTCTACTGAAATCTGAGATCAACCGGCTTCAGGTGGTGCAACACACCATGAGAGCTATCATGGATCTCAATAAAAGGGACCATATCTCTGAGGCCAGGAGAAGTCTTCATGGGTTGCTCATAAAAAATATAGTCTCCTTCCGCCTCATACTGATCACTCACAAGTAGTTGAGAAGCACAGCCCCAGTTTACTTGAAGGAAGAATTGGCATTAAAAGCCAATATACATAACTTGAGGTCAAACAACTCCATACAATTAAAAACCTCTGACTGTAGTCTTTCACAGGTCAAGAAGGGAGCTATTTTCGCTGCAGTCCCGGCTGCATGGAGCACAGTTCTCATCTTAGAGAGGCCATTTCTACACCTGTCTTTAGAATGAAACTAAGGGCATTCCTGTGTAGTTAGAAGGTTAATTTCCATCTATGCATAGGTCTATATATGTTGATACAAGCTAGAATATCCCCAATTTACAACATTTCTAAAGTAGTATGTCCGTGGTTCAGTGCTCTGATGGTGTCATGGTGAAGGGCCATTCTCATGAGAATCAGGATGAGGCGACCACGGCAGTTGGATAAAGTTGTGATGGTCGTCTCAAATGTTTCAATGATTTCAATTTGTGCTATGGGAATTGGGGGTGGATTGTGATGTCACAGGGTGTAAATGAGGGTGGTCTGAGAAGGTTTTGTGAACCCAATCGTTGATTGCAATGCATGCTTTTCTATAAGAGTTCAAAGTGCAAAGCCCAACCAGATTTGTGTGGGGAGATGTTTTCTTGTCACACAATCATGAATGCTAATTACTTGCATTGTATAAAAGTTCTGACTTTAGGGGTGTTTCTTTGACAGCACCTCTTCATGCAGTTCTGTTCTGCGATCTGTTTGAATTTGCTGTCCCAGCTGTGTCTGGGGCCCTGAATAAAATTGTTTTACTTCTTGCACCGGTGTACACTCCTTTTTTGCTACTTTTGTAATTTTTTGGTGAGTTCTACGAAACGACCCCCGATACACTCTCACCAGTCCTTTTTAATGTTTACAGGTAGTCCACTGGCCCTCTCTGCCTCATCCACTCTACATCAGTCGTCTCTCCAATTACCTATCCATTTTTCAGTCCTGGATATCCACTGCCTCCCTCAAACACAACCCAAACAAAATTGAATGTTTCCTCATCAGCCCCTTGCTAAATAGCAACTTGTCTACAAATGGCTCATAGATGTGTGCCTTGAGGGATTTGGGTAACAAACATCGGACTAAACAAAATACTTAGGATTCACAATTGGCAGAAGCGAGTCATTCAAGAAACACGGAGCCAAATAGGCCCAGCTGGCCTGGCTCCAAATGTCCAGCCTTCACAAGTAATGGTTGAACACCAAGACCTGGAGTACAGCTGTAATGGGACTGAACGCCTAGATTAGAAACACAGCAGCAGCTGGGAAACCCTTCGACTTGAAACACAGCATTAGTGTCAAAACACCTAGAATTGGAACAAAGCACCCCACCTTGGAACACAGCATAGTTGGGAAACACCTACAATTGGAGCATAGCAGTAGTGGGAAAAACACCTAGATTTGAAACACTGAAGTTGTTGAGAAACACCTAGAATTGGAACACAGGGCTAGAGGAGAAACACCTAGAATTGGAACACAGTGTTGGAGGGGAAATGTCTATAACTGGAACACATTAGTAGTCAGAGAAAACACTTAGATTTAAAATAGAACGCTGGAGGGGAAACACCTACAATTGGAACACAGCAGTAATGGGGAAAACACCTAGATTTAAAACACAACAGTTGTTGGGAAATACCTATAATTGGAACAGAGCAGTAATGGGGAAAAACACCTTGATTTGAAACACAGCAGTTATTCGGAAACACCTACAATTGGATCATAGCAGTGGGAAAAACACCTAGATTTGAAACACTGAAGTTGTTGAGAAACACCTAGAATTGGAACACAGGGCTAGAGAAGAAAAACCTAGAATTGGAACACAGTGTTAGAGGGAAAACATCTAGAACTGGAACACATTAGTAGTGGGAGAAAACACTTAGATTGAAAATAGAACGCTGGAGGGGAAACACCTAGAATTGGAACACAGCAGTAATGGGGAAAACACCTAGATTTAAAACACAACAGTTGTTGAGAAACCCCTAGAATTGGAACACAACATTAGAGAGGTAAAACGTAAAATTGTAACACATCAGTAATGGGAAAAACACCTAGATTTGAAATGCAACAGTTGTTGGGAAACACCTAGAGTTGGAATACAGCACTTGAGGTGAAACACCTAGAATGGGAACACAGCAATAGTGGGAAAAAAACAGCAATATGTGAAACACAGTGCTAGAGGGGAAACACCAAGAATTGTAACACAGCAGAAATGGGGAGAAAAAAAACAACTAGATTTGACACACAGCAGTTTTTGAGAAACACCAAGAGTAGGAACACAGCACTAGTGGGGGAAAACCTAAAATTGGAACACAGCGCTAGCGGGGAAACACCTAGAATTAAACACAGCGCTAGAAGGAAACACCTAAAATTGAAACACAGCGCTAGAGAGGAAACACCTAAATTGGAACACAGAGCTTGAGGGGAAACACCAAGAATTGGAACACAGCAGAAATGTGGAGAAAAATACAACTAGATTTGAAACACAGCAGTTTCTGAGAAACACCAAGAGTAGGAACACAGCACTAGTGGGGGAAAACCTAGAATTGGAAACCAGCACTAGAAGGGAAACACCTAGAATTGAAACACAGCACTAAAAGGAAACACCTAAAATTGAAACACAGCGATAGAAAGGAAACACCTAGAATTGGAACACAGAACTAGAGGGGAAACACCTAGAATTGAAACACAGCAATAAAAAAGGAGAGAAGAATTGATCCCAAAATAAGTGTGAGATGGCAGATTGACACAGGTGGAATATGTTATAGTAGGTATTAAGAGTGGTAGGGCTCTACTGGAGTACAGTATTGGCTGTACTCCCCACCGTAACCACACTTACATTCTCAGTTGCTGCTAGTTGACTCTGAGAGGCATCCTCGGCAGAAACAAGCACACACAGACTGGTGCTGGTTACCAGAGCAGCTTCTTCTGGAGCTGCCCTTTGTCTTGGGCACTTAGCCGAGGGCTGCCAGGTCAGGGGCTGCTCTGTGTGGTTGTCTCTAAAAGGCCAGCAAGGCCCAATCACGGGTTGGGGGCATGAGGGAAGGTGGGTGGGTTGTGGAATCAGGAAACTGGGTGTTAGGGAGGCTGGGAGAGGGAACAGGCACGCCAAACACAAAGCACACAGGATTAGGGCAGATTTTGATTTTAAAAATGCAGAAAAGTGCAGAATAATAGGTCACTGACCCTACAATGCAACACTTACACATTTAAACTGACAGTGAAATGGAGATGTGTTTGTAGAGGGGCTGAGAGCCTCACTTGGATCCTGGATGGCCAACACGTCCCAATAATGGGTCTGGGGAGTGGGGGAGGCGGGGTGGGTTGTAGAATCATTAAGGAGAGGGGCTGGGAAGGCTGGGATAGGGAACATGTGATCCAAATGCCAAGCACATGAGATTAGGGCAGATATAGATTTTAAAAATACACAAAAGTGCAGAATACCAGGTCGCTGACCCTACAGTGCAACACTTACCCCTTTAAAGCTGCAGAGAAATGGTGCCATGCGAATGCAGGGGTTGAGACCCTCATTCAGTTCCTGGATGGCTTGCATGGCCCAGTCATGGGTCGGGGGCATCACAGAGGTGGGAGGGTTGCGGAATCAGGAAACAGGGGTGTTGTGGAGGGTGGGAGAGGGTACAGACACACCGAACTCTAAGCACACAGGATTAGGGCACATTTTTATTTTAAAAATGCACAAAAGTGCAGAATAACTGCTGACCCCACAATGCAGCACTTACCCCTTTAAGGCTCCAGTGAAATGGAGCTGTGCTAATGCAGAGGGGCTGAGACCCTCACTCTATTCCTGGATGGCCAGCAAGGCCCGATCATGTGTAAGGGGCAGGGGGGACCCAGTGGGGTTGTAGAATCAGAAAGCACGGGGATTGGGGAGGCTGGGAGAGGAAATAGGGACACCGAACACCAGGCACACTGGATTGGGGAAGATTTAGATATTAAAAATGCACACAAGTGCAGAATAACGGGCCGCTGACCCCACAATGCAGCTTGTATCCCTTTAAAGCTGCAGTGAAATTGACCTGTGCTAATGTAGAGGGGCTGAGACCCTCAGTCGATTCCTGGATGGCAAGCAAGGCCCAATCATGGGTTGTGGTGTCGGGGTCGGCGGGTAGGTTGTGGAATCGGGATCCAGGGGAGTTGGGGAGGCTGGGAGAGGGAACAGGTGCATTGAACACCAAGCACACCCGATAAAGGCAGATTTAGATTTTAAAAATGCACACAAGTGCAGGATAACGAGTTATTGACCCTACAATGCAGCACTTACCCCTTTAAACCTGCAGAGAAATGGAGCCATGCTATTGCAGAGGTGGCAAGACCCTCACTCGGTTCCTGGTTGGCCAGACAGGCCCAATCACAGGTCAAGGGTGTGGGGGAACCGGGCGGGTTGTGCAATCAGGAAGCAGGGGGAGGGGTAGGCTGGGAGAGAGCAGTGGCACACCAAACGCCAAACACACTGGATTAGGGCAGATTTACATTAAAATAAATGCATACAAGTGCAAAATAATGTGTTGTGCTGACCCTACAATGCAGCGCTTACCCCTTTAAAGCTGCAGAGAAATGGAGCAGTGCTAAAGCAAAGGGGCCGAGACCCTCACTACGTTCCTGGACGGCCAGAAAGGCCCAATCACAGGTCAGGGTGATGGGGTGAGGCGGGCCGATTGTTGAATCAGCAAACAGGGTTGGGGCGGCTGGGAGAGAGAACATGCGCACTGAACGCCAAGCACCAATTCTGAAAGCCATTTTTTATTACAGAGTTCTAGGGGGCCATGGGTGAACCATGAGCTCAAATGTCTGGCTGGTTTGGCTCTTCGGGCATCTACAGGGGCAACGGCTTCTACTGCGATTGTCAAGGTCGAGGCATAGATATCTGCCAGAAAATTAGGATCAAAATTAGGACAGCATTAAAGACTCCACTCAGCTCCTCCTACTAGGCGACTTTAACCTAGGCTTTAATGACGCTGAAGACAAACAAGCACAAGCAATCCAATCCATTCTAGCCAATCACGACATCACCCAAAATGTCCTAGCTCCTACACATACAAAAGGCCACACGCTAGACTGGATAGCCAACCACAACTGCAACATCACCATCTCCAGTATCCTACCTCAAATATGGACTGGCCATCATCTTATATGCTTCACAGCCAACATCGAACCTCCCAAACCCAATAAGAATAAAATAGCACCCCCCATGCCAACAAGAAGTAAAAAAGAAATCACAGCTGAAAAACTACTTCCACTTCTCCTACCTACTCTCATAGCTAGTCCTAATGACTCCAACCCTAGTGAGTTAGTTGAATCATTTAACAACGCCATGACCAAAGCATTAGACTTGATTGCCCCTACCAAACTTCATAAAAGTAAACGTGAAACTCACCTTAACTCTTGGTTCACCCCCGATCTCAAAGAAATGCGTATCCAAAAACGCAAACTCCAAGCTATTTGGAGGCATACTCCCTCTGCCGACAATAAAACCACACTTGCCAACTTTGCCAAAAAATACAAAAAGGCAATTATTCAAACGAAAAAAGACTCATTCAATCATAGAATCAGTAAAGCCAATTCTAATTCCAAAGAGCTCTTCACTATTCTTCGTGAATTGGAAAACCCTATTGCCCCCACAGACAATGTCCCCAAGGACAAATCCTGGTGCACTAGCATCCAAAAAGCTCTAGCAAATAAAATCACAACCCTTCAATCTGAAATTGCTGAGAAAAAAGCCTCCTTGCGCCCTCATGGTACTCACACCACCCCACTGAAGGAGTTACCCAGCATACCCCCCCAAAACAACGGTAAACCCTTCAGGTTCACCAATATCTCTATATTGGAAACTGAAAAGGTCATTCTGTCCCTTAAACCGTCAAATTGCCAAGGCGACAGTTGCCCTGCGCAAATCATTAAGGATGCAGCTAGAGATCTAGCACCCTTCATCTCGAAACTTATCAATGCCTCCTTCAACACGAGCACTGTACCTACCAACCTTAAAGGATCCTGGGTTCTCCCCCTTCTCAAAAAACAGACACTTGACCCAGCTATCCCCACTAACTACAGGCCTATTACTACGGTCCCATTTCTCCTTAAAATCATTGATAGAGTAGCCTAACTCCAAATCCAAAACCATTTGGAGACGCACCAACTGTTAGGTACACGGCAATCTGGCTTCAGACCACTGCACGGTACCGAAACAACCCTCATTGACCTCAAGACACAAATCGACGAGCTGAAGGATAAAGGTAACACAGCTATGCTCCTCCTCCTTGACCTGTCAGCGGCCTTTGACCTTGTGGATCACGCAGTATTATGCAACCATCTAGCGACTGCCGCTCACTTCTCAAGTGAAGCTATAGCATGGGTACAATCCTTCCTAGCCAACCGTTCGATGAGAGTGTTCTCCCCTGTAGCAGCAGCGGACCCAATCCAGATCACTTGTGGTGTCCCACAAGGCTCATGTGTCTCCCCGACTATGTACAATATCTTTACTAAGCCTCTCTTCGACAAACTTGACAAATTAGGGGTAACCTACACGAATTATGCGCAGATTCTCATACCTCTATCAGGCAACTTTGTCGAAGATACGGCTCTAGTAAACAAAATCTACCTCCTCATTCAGGCATGGATGGCCTCCCACGGCCTCTGCCTAAATGACGACAAAACTGAGATATTAATACTGGGTTCCGACTCTAACCTAAAAAAACTGAGCCCCAACTATCGTAATTTCAACATAGATGGCAACACAATCAAGGTGGCCACCGAGGTAAAAACCCTGGGCTTTTACCTCGATTCCACTCTATCCCTCAAAAAACAAGTTAACACCCTGGCATCCTCTACAGCGTACACCTGCAAATTAATCAGGACCTGTAGACCTTACCTCTCTAAAACCAACTGCATCATGCTTGCCAATGCGTTAGTCATGTCCAAACTGGACTATTGCAATGCCCTCTATGCAGGTGCCAGCAAATCCATCATAAATAAAATGCAAATCCTTCAAAACAACGCTCTTAGAGCAGCCCTTGACATACCCCGCAAAGCACATATCTCAAACGTTAGGAAAGACCACCACTGGCTCAAAATCAGCGACAGAGTCCTGCTCAAGACACTATCGCTTACCCATAAAGGGCTCAACAACACTGCTCCACCCTACATCTCAGCCAGACTGACTAGAAAATCATCCAGTCACCACACTAGGGCTACTAACCACTACCTGCTCGAAACCCCCAGATTCAGACGATCCAAAGCGGGCGGAGCAAGCTTCCCTGTCAAAGCTGCCCAGGCCTGGAACGCACTGCCCATTGCACTGAGAGCCAATTTACCCTACTCCAATTTTAGATGCAAGGTAAAAAACTGGCTCTGGACAAACGACAACTAACTCTCGTGGCACCCAATGACCATGATACCGTTGTCCAAAACGATTCTGTTCTCATACCTACACCTGTACACTCCTTCAAAACTACAATATGCTAGTTTTTTTTCCTTCCACACGGCGTGTATTGATATGTTCTTACTGTACTGTTATGTTGTTTCTCACCTATACTCTGTATGTAACCCAAGCTTAAGTAACCTTGTACCTGCTGCGCCCGGCTACCCCTGGGTTTTGTGCGCATTATCAAATAAACAATACAATACAATACAATACAATCAGAGTGTGGAGATTCTGGTTTGGGCATAATCTGTAAGGGTAGAATGCAGCCTTTGGTGAGTTTGCATGAACTGCGTGCCAATGGGGGTGGAAGAGGTAGCATAGTGGGCCTGGACTTCTTGGGGTGCGGGATGGTGAAGGCAATAATGTGGTCTGACCACGGGCAGGAGGAATTGGATCCTATATTGATCTGGCAGTTGAGGTCTGCAATCCAATCCAGTGTACGGGCCGTGGCGTGGGTGGGATCGCTAATGCAATACGTAAAGCCTAGTGCACTGAGGGAATTGGTGGCTGAGGAAGCCTGAAGGTCAGAAGGTTCCTTAAGGCCCATGTTTACGTCTCCCATGAGGATGACTTTAGATGTGGCCTTGCTGTTGTCTCCCAAGATATGGAGAAGGTTTTCTTCAAAGGTTAAGATTTGGCCCGGTGGGCGGTAGATGACATGGATTGAGCTTGTAGTTGAGGTGGTCCATTTGAATGAGAAGAGGTCCCTGTTCCCCTCTAAGGAAGTGTTGATCGTCCTTATGGGGTGGGAGTCTTTGGACAAAGTAGAAGAGTGTGCTAATGTTTAAGGATGTTTTGCTGCAGTGCTTGCACCATCAATTGGTGAAAGACTCAGAAAGCAGAAAGAACACTAACCAGCCCAAATGTTGCCAACTACAACAGAAATGCGAAGTTCACGGATGACATCAGTGTAAACAGGCAGTACATCACTGACACCTGTTGAAAGCTTTGTGAGCAGTGTGGCACCGTCTTCATGGTGGTGAATCTGTGGGACATCCTCCCTATTTCCCGACAGATCATCAACACAATTGTGTCACAGAGTTCAGTGACCCACTAGCTCTGACACATAGAATTTCCTACATTTATCCAGCTCTCCCACAAACTGCTTCCACTCTTGCAGGTGGCGGAGTCCCTCTGTTAGGACAGTAGCTCCCCCATGACTGCCTTATTCTTTCTCTATGCGCAACGCCCCACAGGAGGAAAGGGGGTTTGGGATCAGACTACTGTCACAAGTTGCCTACCACTGCTACACAGTGCAGCTCCCCATCACTAATTGTCTGCCTGCAATAAAGGAACAGGTTCCCCCATGCTGCTTGTTGTGGTCTAGGGCAGCCTGTCCAAAGATGCATGCTGCTAGTGGAGTTCAACCCCCAACCTCTCGTGGGTCTGCCACTGGCAAACAGTGCCTGCAGATAGCCATAGCGGTTGCTGACACTGATGCCAATCGGGCTGGATAAACAGGAGTGGGTTTATTCACAGCCAGCCTGATGTGGAAACAGCGCGGCACTTGCCCTTTCTAGGACCCTAATCATCACCACTGCTGTAGGAGGCTGTGGAGGCTGCATGGTCACTTGCCTCTGAGGCCTGGCCTGTCTCCTGTGCCACCCGTGCAGGTGGCTTCTCCTCTCTGGCATCCTCAGGGTGTGCCCCACCCTAGCTCTATCCTTTCTGACCCTACTTCACCAGCTTGCCACATCCCTCCACCATGCAGGCTACTCCCCCTGATGGTACGCCCCGGTGGCAGGGCCTGTGGGCTGTGTAGGGGGGTTGAGGTCCCTCCTCCCTGGGGCTCCTTCACCACCTCTTCCTTTAGCTGATACCCATCTTACCCTCAGAGCGGTCACCATCTGTTGCCGCAGACTGGCTCTTCCCCTAAGCCTCCTCCTGACAGTCGTCACCCTCACTCTGCTGGGGGGAGATCATTTCTAATGTCTTGAACACCTACTCTAGTGCACTTTGTGTTGCCACCCCCTCATCCGATATCACTTACATTTCTGCCTGCACTTGCATTGCCCCTGTGGGGGTCTTCCTCTGGCTCTATGTGGGTCTCCATATGGGCCACTGTTTGTACTTGCAACACTTGCTTTTTGTGGGGCTTGGTTTCCCACTATAGATTGCTGTTTTTATCGTGCACGGTTTGTACTTGCAACATTTGCATTTTGTGGGGCTGGATTTCCCACTATAGATTGCTGTTTTTATCGTGCACGGTTTGTACTTGCAACACTTGTATTTTGTGGGGCTGGGTTTCCGACTATAGATTGCTGTTTTTATCGTGCACGGTCTGTACTTGCAACACTTGTATTTTGTGGGGCTGGGTTTCCCACTATAGATTGCTGTTTTTATCGTGCACGGTCTGTACTTGCAACACTTGCTTTTTGTGGGGCTTGGTTTCCCACTATAGATTGCTGTTTTTATCGTGCACGGTTTGTACTTGCAACATTTGCATTTTGTGGGGCTGGGTTTCCCACTATAGATTGCTGTTTTTATCGTGCACGGTTTGTACTTGCAACACTTGTATTTTGTGGGGGTGGGTTTCCCACTATAGATTGCTGTTTTTATCGTGCACGGTCTGTACTTGCAACACTTGTATTTTGTGGGGCTGGGTTTCCCACTATAGATTGCTGTTTTTATCGTGCACTGTCTGTACTTGCAACACTTACTTTTTGTGGGGCTGGGTTTCCCACTATAGATTGCTGTTTTTATCGTGCACGGTTTGTACTTGCAACATTTGCATTTTGTGGGGCTGGGTTTCCCACTATAGATTGCTGTTTTTATCATGCACGGTCTGTACTTGCAACACTTGCATTTTGTGGGGCTGGGTTTCCCACTATAGATTGCTGTTTTTATCATGCATGGTCTGTACTTGCGATTCCCACTATAGATTGCTGTTTTTATCGTGCACGGTCTGTACTTGCAACACTTGCATTTTGTGGGGCTGGGTTTCCCACTATAGATTGCTGTTTTTATCATGCACGGTCTGTACTTGCGATTCCCACTATAGATTGCTGTTTTTATCGTGTATGGTTTGTACTTGCAACACTTGTAGTTTGCGGGCCTGGGTTTCCCATTATTCATATATTTATTTGTATCACTTACAGAGCGTGCTAAACCCTGTGTCATCAAGGGGCTGTTACAGAGAAATTCTTGCTCTGAGGTAACATTAGTTCAGGTTAGAGGGGAAGGTCGCCCGCATACAAGTTACATCAATTACACAAAGAGCCAAGTTTTTAAGGCTTTCTGGAAGGCCCAGAAGGATTGTTCTGCTCATAAGGTGGGTGGTAGTAAGTTCCATCGCTTGGCCGCCCTAGTTGGGAATCTTGCGCCACCGGCTTTGCTTCTTCTAAATTTCTGCTGGACACGACAGTGTGCCTAGGGCCATCTGGTGGGTCTGGTAGAATGGACTTCTGTGATTTTCTGTGTGAGGTACAGAGGGGCAGAGTTGGAGAGGCATCTGTGCGAGATTGAAAGAGTTTTAAATAAAATTCTTTTGCCAATTGGGAGCCAGTGCACATTTTGTCTTGCCGTGAGATGCTGAGTGCTGCTCGGAGTGTGTTTTTCTGACTAACCTGCATCTTGTGAATATTGCAAGTTGAAATGCTTATGAATAGGGCATTGCAGTAATCAAACCTTGAGCCAATGACCACCCGGGCAATTGTCAGGCAACTGTCAGGGGATAGACATTGTCTTGATGCGTTGATCAGTTTAGTTGTGTAGGCTGCAGAGAGGCAGTGGAATTGACTTGGCAGGTCAGGGAGAGTGTGGCATCCAGATAGACCTCCAGTGTCTTCACCGCCGGGGAGACTGGGATGATGGTGCCGTCAATGTTAAAGGATGCATTTTGAATGTTGTGCATCTTAACCACTGCTGGTGGCCTAACAAGGAGGATCTCAGTCTTTTCATTGGTGAGGCAGAGGTAGTGTGTGGCCATGCAGATCTGGAAAGTTCAGGCTGTGGTGTTTAGGGAATCTGTGTCTTCAGAGTAATTGCCAGAGAGAGGGAGGAAGATTTGAATGTCATCCGCGTAATTGGCATATGATATACCAATAGAGTCCAAGAGGTCAAATAGGGGATATGTAAATATGTTCTAAAGGGTGGGGCAGACGCATGAGCCTTGGGGCACACCACAAGATATGGGTGCGAAGGGGCACTGGAAATGTCAGCAAATACTCTGATGGTTCTTTCCGCCAGGAAAGAGGCAATCCATGCCGCAGCTTTGGGCGAAAAGTTAGCTGCCAGGGTTAGGTGCTGGCAGAGGATCTTGTGGTTGACCAGATCAAATGCAGATGAGAGGTCTACGAGTAGAAGGAAGGCTGGCTTACCCTCATCTATGATGATTTCAAACTGGCTTTTCAGGTCTAGCAGGGCCTATTCTGTTCCATGATGCAATCCCACAATGTAGGTGGCTTGCAAGTAGTGCTGGATTTGCAGGTGTGCAACTCTGTCTAGGATTTTCAGCAGGAAGGGTACAGTTGTGATGTATCTGTGTTAGTCAGAATCCTGTGCAGTGCCCTTAGGGACCACTACACACAATTAAGACTACAAGTGGTAGTACATGTTCACCTTTGGTACAAGCCTGTACTACACTGTTAAAGTGGTAGCAGTAGTGGAGCAGCCAGACTTACCTCAAGAGTAAATGAGCAGTAGTAGAGATTTAGGTAAAAAATATAAGTACATTTATTTTTAAACCATCGGTTATAAAACACTTCACTTCTAAAAATTCGAAACCACACGTAAAATACACTACACACAACCAATTCCACTTGTACCAGTAAATTCAAGGTAAGTACATTAGGATTTGACAGACCGGTGTTGCGATACTAACGCGTACCCACGGAGAGAAATGCTCACGAAGTTAAAACACACTTTGTGCTTAAGAATTTAAAACATGGGAAAAGTGAATAAAAATCAAAGGCAATACTTTCCCAAGGGAAGGAGGCTCAAGGACTGGTTCAAAGATACAGATTAAAGTCAATAGGAATGCGCCAGTGTCAATGGAGCAGATGCTCAGTTGCAAAGGATCACACGTTTGAACAGTTCGAGATTCGAGATACCAATAGTTTGTACAAGATTGTCAATTGGAAGGAAACGTTATAAGAGAGAGGGAAGAAAGAACAAATCTTCGTGGAGGAAAAGGGTTCACCCCGATTCTGGCTGGTCAGGCGGAAAGACCGACCCAATGTGCACAGTACCTTATTCCGTTGGTGAAAAGCTGGTGCCACGGCAGTTGCTCCTGGTAGTTCCTGCAGACTCACGCTCCTGTGGCTTCAGTCATGGGGACAAGAAGGTGGATGTCTGGAGCGATTTGCACTACCCAGGGAGGAGGCCAGCAGCAGCAAAAAGAACAACGATGAATAAAAGGTGCGCTCCTTTAAATCAGGAGAGGGCTCTTCTGATGGCTATCCAGGCCACTACAGTACAGCAGTGATTTTGAACCAGGAGAGGATTCTCTGACTGAAGAAAAGACGAGCTGGTTGATCCCACCAGGCTCAAGGGAAGAAGACTCGGGACTGGATCTTCTCTTGTTGTTGAAGGGTAGATAGCTCAGGACTGCAGCAGGGCTTCACCGGGACTCGGGGTTGCAGCAGCCATCTTCTTCTCCGCTTCTCTTTGGTTCTTTGCAGTTCCAGTGGCGACTCTGCCTTCTAGCCCAAGAGTCCTGCCTTTTATGCCAAAATCCCCCATTTACACAGCCTGGCTGTCAATCACTGAGCAGGGGGTTGTCCAGCACGGACAACCACCTTAGCCAATAAATACAAAGTGTGACTCGGGTTTCCAACGAGACCCTGTGCAGGGGGTGACTACACCCCTCCCTCACATTCAGCCCACCTAGACACCCAGATGCCAAAGGAGGGCTTCTGGTCAGAAGCCCGCCAAAGGTCGGCGAACAAAGAAGGCAAACCTGGTTTGCCACGCAAAGAAAGACCCAAGAAGGATGTTAACAAAAAGAAATGGCAACTAAACCCAAATGGAGCCGAAATAAAAAGTATTTGGGCTCACGGGTTTAAAATTCGAGGCTACTAAAATAGCCTAAAACAATACCACGCGTTGTAATATAATCGCGGTAGGAAAATTAGGGTAGATATCACTGCCACCAGCCAAGTCTTAATGTTAAGGGAGCAAAACAATGCTCCAAGAGGTACAGATAAAAATTGCTAAGGATTAACCCTTTCCAATACTCCATGTAAGATGGGGGGTACTGGATCTGTGATTAAATGACTATGTAAAGTAAATGGCAACTTTACCCTTTTCTGGGGAACAGTAGTCAGCCCCAGAAATGGAGTCGGTGGGAAGTCTAGAAGATGCCCAGAAAAATATACAATGCCACAGTAAGAAACAGCTAGACTGGCAGCACCCAAATTCCAGTCTAGCCAGGTAATTACACTCAGCAGGACTGCTCTATCAGAGATGCACAGTTAAAAAAAAATCAAGCCAAACCTAGAAATTAATAGACTGGTTGCACAAAAATGCCTCTCTAGCCACTAACACCACATATTATGCTCACTTAGCCTGGAAATGGATGACCATTATGTTGTATCGCACAATCCCCGTCCCAACCCATCCCCCCACACATCCCCTCTCCCTCCCACCTCCTGGACCAACTTCCAAAATCAGCTTCGCAGCCCAGAATTACCTCCCCATCCCTTTTCCTTGTACAAGTACTTACGTATGACACTCCTTGCTTCATAGGTACGTACTAGGAGGAGGAAGAGTGGGACTAGGAGTAATGAAGAAAACAGGTAACTAAGACAGGCATTACCTCCATGTTCCTCTACCTCATCCCAGCACTTGTGTATGAGTCAAAGTGCCTCACACACAAGCACTGGAACGGGGAAGAATATGGCTATGAGTAATGGCGATTACCAATACGTAACCAAGGGATTATACACAAGTAGAGATGCAAGACCATTGAACTGGCTGGGTTACAGCCCTCCCCAAAGCTCCCCACCCCCATTTAAATGCTGGACTATGTTGACTCGACATGGCTGACCTACAGAGCTGTTGCCGGACAGAACAGGGCACAGCACCTGGGTTTCGCTGTTAACAAAGGCCCAGCAATTACTAATGTAAAGCATTTCACTGTAAGTAACTGCATTCAAATGTGCAATTCTTTAGGCAATTGAAATCTTGATATGGGTTTAGTAAATGCACGCCAGGGAAGTGATTGGAAGGGTACAGAGGGGACAGGAGACTGCTTATTCTGCCAGCAGTCCATATGTGGGTGCTTTCAGACTTAAAGGAGAGAGTTAACTGCTTGTAACATTGAAGTCTCATTAGAATGCATAAAGATGTTAGATGCCCCACCCAAATCAGTTTGCCCCTACCACACCGCATGTGAAGTTAGCATCTCATGCAACATTTTAAGAGTTAGCCTCCCCCTGGAATTTAGGTTTTGTTGTACCCCTGAACACAAGCCCACACACCATTCGCCATACACATATATGCACACCCAGCCACCCATGCATTTAAATGCGTACCCGTTAACTATACAGGCACACCCAGGCCACCACCCATACATTTAGGTGTGCACTCTTTCACCATACAGGCACACCCAGGCAGCCACCCATACATTTAAGTGTGCACCCTTACAGAATACTGGCACACACACCCAGGCAGCTACCTATGCATTTAACTGTGCACCCTTTCACCATCAACTCACACAGGCAGCCACCTATACATTTAAGTGTGCCCACTTTCACCATACACTCACACAGGCAGCCACCTATACATTTAAGTGTGAACCCTTTCACCATACAGGCACACCCAGGCAGACATACATTTAAGTCTGCACCATTTCCAGATACAATTGACATGCACACCCAGCCACCCGTACATTTAAGTGTGCATCCTTTCACCATACACTCACACAGGCAGCCACTTATACATTTAAGTTTGCACCCTTTCACCATACACTTACACACAGATTCGTTATGGGGTAAGGAGGGAGACTTATTACTTAAAAAAATAAATGGTTTCTTTTTGAAGTCACTCCGACTTCATGAATACATTATTTCCATTAAGAACCGTACCATAATGGAAATCATTTCTTCATGAAGGCAGAGTGACTTCAAAAAGAAACTATTTATTTTTGAAGTCAGAGAGCTCCCCCACCCCATGACATGGAGGCCTCCAGTCTAGAGGGTTCCATGTCATGGGGTGCGGGTCACCACCCTTCCATAGCTGTCAACAGGTCTAAGACATACCTGTACTACAGGGTCATCAATCTCACCACCCTACGCACCTCTCCTATAGAATGTAACCTCTCTCTGTTGCATTAGCTAGGAACAACAGCTCCCAGCGTGGAATTTGGGGCCATTTCACATTCACAGCTGTCTGAAAACTTGTTGCTAAAAGAGATGCAAAAATCATACAGTTTGTCCACAGTAAGGGCAATGTCTGAGTGGGGAACAAAAAGGGCTGGTGTGTGCAAGGCAATGAGGGAGCATGAGATGGCCCAACGCGGTGGCAACTGTAGCTAGGCATCGGGCCCACATGCCCAATAGAAAGCCACAATGTTAGAGCTCCCGTCTCGCATACAGGGCAGCTCCATCATTTTGGTGCAGTCATCGTTCTCTCCTGTTCTAATGGTACCTTGTGATCTGAAACACAAAGAATGACGTGTGAGTGGTTCTATTGTCTCTGGGTTTTTTTGTCAGTGATCCAAGTGAGGGCATGCACATTTCCCTCCCCTGCCTCCAAACAGTATATGTAAATGCAGGCCGCTACTACATAGCCAAACCCTGCCAACACCTCTGCACTGCAGCTTACAATCCCCTCCACCCATTCATCTCTGAAGGAGACCGCCCCACTGCATGCATTTGCATCCTTGCCCTACACCAAGGTATGAGATGCTCCGACGTGTACAGGCATGCACGTGTGTAGTGCATTGTTGTCCCTGCCTCTCTTAGTGCAGCACTATGTCCCATGTGTTGTTGCAATGTATTATCTCTCCCTCCTCCACCCACTGCACAGTTGCTGTCCATCCCAGAAGAATACCTTTAACTTCACACAGCGTCATATGTTATGTTATGTTCTGTTAATGGGCATTTGTATAGCGCCTCTCACCTTTAGAAACACTTATGTACAGGTTCGATATAAATGACTTATCATATCATATCGTACATTGGTATGGTCTCAACGCGCTGCAGGTTGAACGCACTCAGGGACCGCAGTCCAGGTCAGCGTAAATGGTCAGAGAAATAAATAGTGCGTGTGTGCACTGGGTGTGTGTGCAGCTATGAAGTAAACACTATGCCTTTTGCACCTTCACCTCTCTTGGAATAAATGTTCTTGGTGCTCCCATCACATGTGGGATGAGGAAGCACACATAACATGTTTCATTGACTCTCTCTCTATTGTCAGAGTTGGTGTGAGCCCCCCCCCATGCACAAAAACAGATCAGAGCGTGAAACATCCCTCTTAGTCCTTGCCACGTGGATAGTTGTGGGGTGCATAATAATCCCCCCCCTATTATATATAAACCCCATTCTAGTCAAAGAAAGAAAGAGAAGAGAAAGAAGAGAGAGAAAAGAAAAGAACACACCACATATTTCAACACGTCTTCCCCTTTGTGCTGCGACCATCCAAGAAGATACTCTGAGCTCTGGGGGCTGCACAAGGAAGACCAAAAGGAAATACTCAAGTGACAGGCACTCCCCTTTTGTCAGCCCCCTTCTTCTCCTGCCGGGGGCTGCTGCTTTTTTCTCTTCCGGCATCTGTCAAGTGTATCCATTGGCGGCGGCCCTCTACTTTCATCACTGTCGGAGTCACGTAAGTGACGGGCCCTCTACTTTGATCACGTAGGTGACAATGTAGGGCCGCAGGAAGCGTGGCTCTTTCCACTTTTTCCCTGTGCAGTTCCATATCAACACCTTTTCTCCCAGGTACAGTTGCAGCGCGTGGCAAGTAAGTCATGTTCTTCTTGCTCTGGCGACACCTCAGTGAATGGTGGTGCCGGCCGGACACGTTGGGGCCCAGTTTGTAATTATATAAATTTGAGAGATAGGGTAAGCTCTCCAAGGTATGCCCTAAACTTCTCGCCAAAAATGTCAGCAGACCTATGAGCCTCAGAGACAGAGCGAGCAGTGCATGCAGTGTTAACATCTGCCTGCCAGTCACAGTCTCATGAGGCGTGACCCCCTCTCAATCCCACTCCCACTGTGCAATACATGTTGCCAACCTTCCCTGCAATGAATAGCCTTCTAGAAAACACGTGACTGAGCACCGCTCCTGGACCTTCATTTCTGCTACTCTCTCCATATTATTCAGTGAATTTCACATTGGCGTTGCTGGGAACTAACCCTACCCTCCAATGCAGCCTTCACAAACATTATGTATTCTTCCGCTATCTGATGAGGCAGCATTTGCTGTCTGTGACTGAGCCTTTGTCCCTTGAGAACCTCTTCCCTTGCAATAATAAGCTGGCAACTATCTCATACCCCCCCCCCCCCACCTGCCCTTGAGTGCTCAGCCTGCTTGCATGACAGGACGAAATTCAATCAAGTTCTCCCAACCAACAACTGTGGCCCAATACACTGTAATAGCAGCTCCATACCTCTCAGTGAGGCTACTCGAAACGGTGAAGATCTTGTTCATAATACCTAATATCCCTACAGTCACAAGACACAATAATGCAGTGCCATGTGCTCCACACTAGCTGTTCTAAAAAATATGAAAAACATAAAGTGAACATGTTTGCCATGAAAGAAAATATAATGCAATGGCATGTGTGTGTGTGTGCTGTGTCAGATGATGCATACAACATTTAGCAGTGTTTAAAAGGTGTTCAGGTAGGGTTCCTAGAAACACTTGCATCAGTATCCAACTGCAAAAGAAAGAAAGGTCAGGCAGAGAGCGTAAGAAGGATAAGAAAGGGTTGGAGTTAAGTAAAATGATGCTAATAATGGCACAACAATATTGGCAGGGACTAGCAGGTGGTTCTTACAAAAGTCAGGTCTCTATCAGATGAACAAATGCAACAGAAAAACAGGCTGGAAGGCAGCTGAAGAAGGGGAAGCAAAGGGACAGGGATAAGAAGAGCACTAACTAAACAGGCACCATAAAGAGGCTGGAAAGCAGCTGAAGAAGGGGAAGCAAAGGGACAGGGATAAGAAGAGCACTAACTAAACAGGCACCATAAACAGGCTGGAAGGCAGCTGAAGAAGGGGAAGCAAAGCGACAGGGATAAAAGAGAGCTAACTAAACAGGCACCATAAAGAGGCTGGAAGGCAGCTTAAGAAGGGGAAGCAAAGGGACAGGGATAAGAAGAGCACTAACTAAACAGGCACCATAAACAGGATGGAAGGCAGCTGAAGAAGGGGAAGCAAAGGGACAGGGATAAAAAGAGCGCTAACTAAACAGGCACCATAAAGAGGCTGGAAGGCAGCTAAAAAAGGGGAAGCAAAGGGACAGGGATAAGAAGAGCGCTAACTAAACAGGCACCATAAACAGGCTGGAAGGCAGCTGAAGAAGGGGAAGCAAAGGGACAGGGATAAAAAGAGCGCTAACTAAACATGCACCATAAACAGGCTGGAAGGCAGCTGAAGAAGGGGAATCAAATGGACAGGGATAAGAAGAGCACTGACTAAACAGGCACCATAAACAGGCTGGAAGGCAGCTGAAGAAGGGGAAGCAAAGGGACAGGGATAAAAAGAGCACTAACTGAACAGGTACCATAAACAGGCTGGAAGGCAACTGAAGAAGGGAAAGCAAAGGGACAGGGATAAGAAGAGCACTAACTAAACAGGTACCATAAAAAGGCAGGAAGGCAGCTGAAGAAGGGGAAGCAAAGGGACAGGGATAAGAAGAGCACTAACTAAACAGGTACCATAAACAGGCAGGAAGGCAGCTGAAGAAGGGGAAGCAAAGGGACAGGGATAAGAAGAGCACTAACTAAACATGCACCATAAACAGGCTGGAAGGCAGCTGAAGAAGGGGAAGCAAAGGGACAGGGATTAGAAGACCACTAACTAAACAGGCACCAGAGGATAAGTATTGATTAGCCGGTGGGAGAGGAGGCGGGGGCTCAAGTGATCTGGATCTACTTGCACCAGCTGACCAAGTGATGCATCTTGGGATGAGAGCTGATGGTATATTCTTCAGACAAGTTTCACTTTTATGGTTTCTTCAATGAGCACCGAGGCCTGTGGAGTCAGTGAGTCAGTGACCTGAAGAAACACCTGTGCTGATTGCTGACAGGCAACATTATTTGCTGATTTCTTTTTTTTTTCTTTCGATGAAACATTATATTCACAATCTATGTATTTTTCATTGATCATCACGTTGAGCAACATTTGTTACCATTACATGTTTGTATTGATTTCCCAAAATTGTCTGCATACAGTAATCGTTTCATATCTATTTCAATACAGATAAGCTATGGGTCCGTGCTGTCCTCATTAAGTGACAAGCTTCAGTTCCCATCTTTCCTGCGCACCGTTCCTAGCAGCGCCTTCCAGAACATGGCTCTGGCACGGTTAATGGAACACTTCCACTGGACTTGGATTGGGATGATCATCTCGGATGATGACCTGGGATTACAGGGAGGACAAGACATGAAAAGGCTGATTGAGAAACATGGTGGCTGTGTGGCTTTCACAGAAAAAGTCCACCTGAGCTATTCTAGAGAGAATATCCTCCGTGTTGTTCACGTTGCCCAGAGCCATGCTGTGAAAGTGATCATCGTTCACAGCCCAGAGGTCCATGTCAAGACGCTCATGGATGTCTTCTCTGAACAGAATGTGACCGAATTAGTGTTTGTGTTCTCTGCATCATTTACACTAACCTTTGGCCTCTTCAACAGAGTGACCTGGAAGTTGTTCAATGGATCACTCGGGCTCTCCCCGCATGCCACAAAGATGCCAGACTTTGAAGAGTTTCTTGCTCATCTCAATCCATCAAGAGATCCTAATGATACATTCATTAAACTCTTCTGGGAGAAAGTATTTAAATGCAAATGGTCTAAATCTGAGGACACTGACACAATGACACCAATGGAGAATATGGGAAGGTTTTGCTCAGAAAACCAAACTTTAGACAAAAAGGACTTCCATTTATTTGAATTGTATGATCTGAGTTACACGTACCACACATACCTCGCAGTGTATGTCTTGGCCCATTCATTGGATAACCTGATGTCATGCAAAGCAGGACAAGGACCATTTATGAAAGGGACCTGTGCTGATGTCAATAACCTTCAACCCTGGCAGGTAAACTATTGGTACCCCTTCTATCCTAGGCACATGACATGCACCTCGTTGATTCTATTGAACAATGGCTAGGGAATATTAGAAGGTACATTTAGCATCCCAGATTTGCTTCTGCTGCCTTATAGCTTATTCACTAAGCCTACAACTCGAGCAGCTCTGGAGCTGTCTAGATCATCTGTGAGACACCAAAGTGCAAATTAAAAACACAAAGATGTGCTCATGGGCGTCTCAGTGATTCTCCAGACAGCTGTGGATTGCATCAATTAACATTAGAAATGCCAGGCATGGGAACAAGGACTGTCTGCAAGCTTTCATTTTAGAAGATTTAGAAATTGCAGGACTAATCTCAGAAGCACCAAATAAGCGATTCATTAAATTTGCATTCTTGTTGTGAACAAAAATACATTATTTTCCTAACGGGTGTTGGTATTGAGTTTAAGGGGAATGTATTGGTATCGCCAGTCCAAGTCCTGGAAGATCTGCAAGATATGCAGTGTGTCCTGCATGTTCTTGGGGATCAAAGAGCTATCTCTATGGATGATGGGGTTCATGTACTGGGCTATGGTTTCTCTGACCCATCACCATTGCACTTACAATTGGCTTGACTTCTGGAATTAGGTTCTTCTGCTTATGCCCTTTAGGCAAGAAGTATATAGTAGGGATACAGGGGTGGTCGACCACCAAGAAGTGGGATTCTTCCTCACTAAGGAAACCCAATCCATGCCACTTATCAATGATGGTGTTGGCCCCGCTGCTGATAGTCTTGATAGGATTGGCTAGCAGTGGTTTATAGCATTCAGTTCAGCACAAATGGTCATGTGCAATCTTGATGTCATCTAATTTGTCCATGAAAACTATATTCCCACACTTGTCATCTTCCTTGATTATGATGTGCACCTCATTCTTGAGTATCCCAAGTGCTTATCTTTCCATGTTATTTAGGTTCTGATGTATTGATGTTCTTATACTCTTCATGGCATCCTCAATTCTCTGAAGATCCATTGTGACAGATTTTTGCAATATATTGTTTATGTTATCTCCTTGTACATTAGGGGTGAATTGTGACTTCTTTCTCATTTACTTGGTGGCTATCAGTTGCCCCTCAATTAATTTGTAGGTGATGTAATAATTCTTGTTTAGAGTTAGTCCTGGTCTCCTCGTTCCCATCTAGGTTGGCACATAGTTGAGTGTGATGTAGCTCTTGAATCGTAGTTTCATTCAGCGTGGCTTATTCTTGGTTCGTCTCCTCCAAGGCATTCGTTTGTTTGTTTCCAGGTGCATTTGAATAAATCATTGTGCGCATCTGTATAGTTCATATTGCTCATGATGGCAAAAGAGAGCTCATTATTGAGCATCTTCTCCTCGACATCTGTTTGCACATACTTGGATAGGTTAAGTACTAAGCTAGTGGTCTTAAGTCTAGTTGTTATTTCTGGAATCTTGACCTGTGTTTCTTGGCTCGCCTTCTAAGCTGGGCTTTGGGCATGACCCCCTCTTTCCATTGACCTCCCTCTCTGAATTGGCGTATTTGTGTCTATGGGATCCTGAAAATAAACATTCTTCAGGGTATGTGTTGGAATTTTCCGGGTTGCCCTTTTTTAAATCTGTTCTAAAAAAGAAATTCCTGGTAGTGGTACTTCAGTTGCTGTTATGTTTTTACTGATTCATTATTTTAAGATGGTAGTTGTTTCAGGTTTGCTGTCAAATCCAAATTAGAAGAGGCATTGAGTGTACTTTCTTGGGAGGTGTTTTTATTTATACCTTCGAATTTGGGTTGGAAAGTGAAAACCCTTTCATCCCTGTAGTCCTTCACATCTCTTGGAGATGTCATTGATTTGCTTAGTTTCACCACATCCTGGTGTTCCTTCAATGTCTCGGAGATGGTCTGGTAATGTTTATCTTTTGTAGTTTATGCAGCCGGATATTCTTCAATTTCCTTCTTCAAAATATCAACGTCTGTGACTTTTCTCTGCTGTTCTTTCTCAGCATGTTCTATGAGTAGGGCCAACATTACTCTAGAGCCTTTTACTAGATTGTCATCCCATTTCTGGGCCATATCTGCATCTTTAGGGTTTTCAAAGTTGGGAAATACTAGTATCTGTAGACCTCTTGGGATTTTATCTTGTTCTGTGTCCCGATTCAAAAAAGGTTTAAACAGAAGAGTTGGAACAGTAGAACCGTGGGACTGTCGCGCTTCCAGGTGAAATTGTTACGTGTCCTGCTGCGTGTGTATGTGGTCTACTAAGAACAGTGCCCCACTGTTCTTGGTTGAAAATTCAAGGTTTTTGTGTGACACCAGCCACAATCGCGTTAGACACTCCAGGATGTCAGGAGAGCGTGTCCCTATTGTTGGGCCTGTAGCATTGATTTTAATACTGAGATGGTAACTGTAGTGATACTCGTGGGAATATTAAAATGAGAGCTTAGGCCCACAGATTTACAGGCCTTGCAAATTCTTAAAAGTCTTACTAGACCTGCAGGGCTAGTGCCTTAGTTTACATACTCGACCTAAGAGAAATGCACTTGCCCCAAGGTTGAAAAAAGGTGCATATCACCACAAGCACACTTCATATTTGGTGCAATGCTGTCAAGCATGCACAGGGAAACTTGTAATTACCATTCACTTTAAACAAAGTGTGTTTGCAGTAAATGAAAAATATGTTTCTAACATCCCCATACTCACCAGCAAGGTCAAGTATCATGCAAATTGTACACCACCCTTTGCAAAAACTACTCACCAATAGTACTGGGCTAGTAGATTTTGTGAGCCTAGATTTTAGAGTTGATTTAAGTATGCTGCACCAGAGATATTGTCAAGCAATCAACATCCACACGACACAGAGAATACCAGAATACAATTGGTTTTAACTGCAGTGTGTAGACCATAAAAGCCTGCCCCATCTCTAAGGGTGTGATGCAGGTCGCAGTTGTTCTGGGCACCTTCAGAAGTCAGGAAAGAAACACATTTTCCTCTGTTTGAAGCCCAGTACAATTCCCCATACCCCACATTCTACTACCATATGTGCCCACCCCCAACCCCTCATCGCTGTAAACTGTGAGCAATGTGACACTGACGAATTATGTACAATTTTTCGCAAATCTAAAAAGCCATCCTCTAGCCTGTTTCATTTTTATTCTCTTTGTGTGTATATTATCCTTCCCTGTGAGCCGGCTGTTAAACGTCATCCCATATATTCAAAGTGCTTACAAAAAGAGAGGGTATGTTCCCGCAGAAGAACACTTGCTTCATGATCTCTACCAGGTGAAAATCACATGACATAGCACTTTTCTTTATTCACCTTGAGTCCCATATGGGTCATAACATTCACATAGCCATCTACCACAATCTTCACAGACTTAGGTGTTCTACCTAAAAGAGTGACACCATAACTCAGGATCAGCAACTGTCTCCCTTTGCACTGTGGCACCGCAACCAGTTGCTACAAACATATTGGAAGACAATTCACATACAAATTAAAAAGAAAAAGGGGAAGTACACAGCCCTGACAGACTCCCTTCCCCACTGCTATACTGTTGGTGACCTCACCATCATTTCCATTGCAAATATGTTCTCTGGTGTCAACGTAGAGAGCTTCTAGAATTCACAGCAGGGGGCAGGGGACACTCATCTTATCCAAAGATCTCCAAAGAATACCCCCAGCTATGTGAGCAAGGGCATAACTAAAATCCATTGAGGCCACATAGATAGGAGTCCCCAGGATGCTGACATATGTCAGTATATTAAAATAAAGGTTAACACACTGATTAATCATTCCCAGTCCAGGCCTGCATGCCAGCTGAATATCAGAACAAATATCCCAGTCCTCCATTCTCCTCATAATCACACCAGAACATAATAGGTAGTTCCATCCTGAAGAGTAATTGGGCGATAGGAGGAAGGGATTGATGTATTCCCCTTTTTAAAGATAGGGACAATAGTTCCCACTTTCCATCTCTCTGGAAGGGAGCCAGTAGACAGCATAGCATTAAAAGCCTGTGTGTGGAAGGGAGCCCAGAGCTGCATGCAAAAGGGAAAGAGATAATTCTGCACTCTGTTGGTCCTGCATGCCTTAAGGTTTTTCAGATGGCCATTCACTGACTCTACTGCCTTATTCGACCAAATTTACAGTTCATAACATTGCTGCCGCTTCTGCCAGCACTATATAAACTGTTGTAATGATCCACCCACTTTTGTGCCTTGATATGGACTTCCAGTGCCCCGATAGGGCACGCACATAAAGAGTGTTTGAATTATTAACAATGATCTTCCAAAAACACTTGCTATCAGTGTCACTGGCAGCCTTACACAAGGGTTTCCAGTGACATTTGGCAATTTCCTGCCTTCTAGCAGCTCACTTCTGTCTATATCCTGTGTGTCTTTCCTTGATTATAGCCAAATTCAGTATTTAGTCTTTAGTGCCCATAACAAGGCTCTCTTTTCCTTTTTGCACTCTGCTGAAGGCCATGACTGTGAATATTTGTGTACAGTTCTTCATTCTAAATATTTCCCTGCTTGATCAAATGGAAAATGCCCCAAAAATCTAATGCAGTACCCTGGAATTTAAACAGATCGTACCCCATCCTCACCCCAGCGTAATTGTGTAATCCGCTCGCACCAGCCAAGTCACGTGGAAAGGGCTGCGCGTTCCCCGCCCGCACACCAGCATAATCACGTAACGCGCACGCACCAGCCAAATCATGTGAGGAGGCCCGTGCTTACCATGTCCGCACCCCAGCAAAATCGCATACCCCACTCGCACCAGCCGAATCTCGTGGAAAGGGCCACGTGTACCCTGTCTGCACACTCACGTAATCCCGTACCCTGCTTGCACCAGCAAAATCATGCGGAAAGGGCCACGCGTAAACAGTCGCACCCCAAGGTAACCGCGTACCCCACTGCAACCGGCCAAATCAAGTGGGAAGGCCTGTGCGTACCCCATCCACACCCCAGCAAAATCACCATCCCCGGTCGCACCAGCCAAATCGCGTGGAAAGGGCCATGTGTACCTGTTAATAAATTCTTGATCTGCATTAACTTCATGTATTTGACCTGAGGCAGTATAAAAATTCCTACAGCATCTAGCCATGTGTCCCCTGACCCCACATTCATTACATACAATGTGTGTTGCAAAACATTCTTTGTCAGATGCTTTGTGAGATAGACTCCCACATCTGAAACACCTCCTAGTTGATGCACCTCTAGGATAACCAGAGTCCCTGCCACCCCTGAATGTAACATTCTCACTGGGCGACCCTCTGGTAGATGATCCTTGTCCCCATGCTCTGGTAGAGGGACCTTGGCGACCCTCAGGTCTCCTACCCATTTGCCAAGGGCGGCGCGAAGTTGCCGCACCTCTCTGCATCACTCTCGAAACCTTGTGTATGGCAGCTTCATTGTCATCTGTTTTGGGCTTATCTTGAGATGTATTATCCAACTGAAGCATTTGTATACATTTGTCTGTGTGTTCTATCATTTTCGCTATCTCAATTGCTCTATCAAGAGAAGGATTTCTTTCCTTCCATAACTCCTTCCTGATGTTATCGTTAGAACACTTAATCATGAGTTGATCCCTGACATGCTCATCTCGACAATGGTCAAATCTACATTTGATGGCTAAACCTCTGAGAGCAGTTACAAATTCCTCAATACTCTCTCCAGTTTTCTGAGCTCTCGTAGCAAATTTGTACCTTTCAAGAATTATATTCTCTTCAACACAGTAGTGTTTGTCTAATTTTGCTAATGTTTTCTCATATGGCCCCCCATCAGGAATGTCTGGAGGTTCTGGTAGTTTTTTGACCACTTTTTTTTTGCGGCGCCTAAACAGTGAAATAGGAGCGCCTCTTTGCGCTCATTGGAGAAGTTGGGTCCAAATGCTGCCAGTGCATATTTTTGAAATCCCTCCTTCCAGTCTATCCAACGCACTCTAGGCTCACCTGGTGTAGGAAGGAAGAAAACTGGGGCTGGGACATTAGCCATGCTGTGAATTAAAGAATGTCACCCCCAGACAACAAACCCTGCACAGCCACAATGTCACTCAACTGTACTTAATTTTACAAGGTGTGCACCCACCAGGTAGATTCCTGTGTGATCCACCGTTCCAGGTCTGGCGTCCAACTGCACAACCAGTTGCTGTGTGTCAAAGTGAGTAATCAAGGCAATGGCAATCCAAATTGTGAGTGACCTCAGGTGGGACCTCTGCTGGTGTTGTCAGCGCAGTCTCTCGTAGTTGCAAATCACAAACCACAAATCAACCTCCTCAGTATTCGTGCTCTGCTCCAGGATTCCTTCGTGGTTCACTTCACTCCCAGGCTCTGACTTCTTCCTCAGAATTCGTACTCCGCTCCAGGATACACCTTACTGGTTTACTCCGCTCCAGGAGAATGGCCGTGTTTCTCGCCTGCTATTACACATGTAGTGTGCCGCTCCGTCCGGTTGCATCCAAACTCTAATCAATATTGCTGCTGCTGGGGGCCTTTTCTCCTTGGCCCAGTCCTCGTCGCCAATGTTAATAAGTAAATGACCACACTTCACTGCAATCCTTGTCTTTAGTGAGGATTTATTTAGTTAGTTCATCCAAGAGAAAGGCCCCCAGCTGTGGGCTGTCCTCCTGCTCTCAATCCTCTCTCTGCTGCTCGAATCTGGAACCCTTGCTTAATCATAACAACAAAGATTCTTTGGTAACTAGGTTACATGGCAGCAGCTGAAATGATGTAAGTATAAACACAATGATGTAAGTCTAAACACCTCCTAACAGTACCCCATTCGCAACCCAGCGTAATCACGTAACATGCTCGCACCAGCCATATCGCATGGGAAGGGTGCGTGTATCCTGTCCGCACCCCAGCATAATCGCGTACCCCTTCCGCACCCCAGTGAAATCGCGTACCCCATTGCACAAGCACGTGGGAAGGCCTGCACGTACCACGCGATACACGCACAACTCCCCTGGAAGCAGACGCCTCCTCATGGGACAGCCAGACCCCAGCAGTGGTACATACGCCACAGGCAGCCCACACCACATAGGACCCCCACAATCACCTGTGAACATACCCCACAGGCAGACCACATTACATGGGACCCACACCATCAACTGTGAACATACCCCACAGGCAGCCCACACCACATGGCCCCCAACACCCATGACCATACCCTGCAGGCAGCCCACACCACATGGGACCCACACCATCACCTGTGAACATACCCAGCAGGCAGCCCACACCACATGCCCCCCATCACCTGTGAACATACCCCGCAGGCAGCCCACACCACATGTCCCCCAATCAACCGTGACCATACCCTGCAGGCAGCCCACACCACAAGGCCCCCCATCACCTGTGACCATACCCTGCAGGCAGCCCACACCACATTACCACCCATCACCCGTGACCATACCCTGCAGGCAGCCCACACCACATGGGACCCATACCATCACCTGTGAACATACCCCGCAAGCAGCCCACACCACATGGCCACCCCATCACCCGTGACCATATGCTGCAGGCAGCCCACACCACATGGTCCCCCATCACCCATGACCATACCATGCAGGCAGCCCACACCACATGGGACTCATACCATCACCTGTGAACATACCCCGCAGGCAGCCCACAACACATGGCCACCCCATCACCCATGATCATACCCCGCAGGCAGCCCCCGCCTCATGTCCCCACCCCCCACCTGTGATGGCAACCTGCAGGCAGGCCACGCCACATGTCAACATACCCCACCAGTGACGGCAACCTGCAGGCAGGCCCCGCCTCATGGCCCCACCCCCACCTGTGACGGCAACCTGCAGGAAGTCCCTGTCACATGTCCCCACCCCCCACCTGTGACGGCAACCTGCAGGCAGGCCCTGTCTCATGGCCCCACCCCCCACCTGTGACGGCAACCTACAGGCAGGCTCGCCACATGTCCCCAACCCCCACCTGTGACGGCAACCTGCAGGCAGGCCCCGCCACATGTCCCCACCCCCCACCTGTGACGGCAACCTGGAGGCAGGTCCCGCCACATGTCCCCACCCCCCACCTGTGACGGCAACCTGCAGGCAGGCCCCGCCACATGTCCCCACCCCCCACCTGGGACGGCAACCTGCAGGCAGGCCCCGCCACATGTCCCCACCCCCCACCTGTGACGGCAACCTGCAGGCAGGCCCCGCCACATGTCCCCACCCCCCACCTGTGACGGCAACCTGCAGGCAGGCCCCACCATATGTCCCCACCCCAAAACACAATGGACCAACATACAATCATGCAGCACATGCCGACTAAATTGTCATCATACGCTGCACCACCCTGGTGCTCCTCAACATCCATTAATTGGTCATGCTCCCTAGTACATGCCCCATGGAATGTGAATGCTAATATCACACATGCATGCATGTGTGCACACACATGAACAGCATTGTTGAACAGCAGGGACACGCAAATGAGTCATGGAGGAGTGAAACCATTCAGACCAGACACCAATTAGATTTCAATGGGCCTCATTACGACCCAGGCGGTAAGTTACCGCCTGGGCCGTGACTTTACCGCCATGGCGTAAACTACGTTTACGCCATGGTGGTTGGCGGACTTACCGCCCCATTCCAACCTTGGTGGGGCGGTAAGTCCCCAATCCCCATTTACCCTTCCCCATTCCCATTTTTGCCCCATAGGGCATAATGGGAGTGGGGAAGGCGTTAATTACGCCACCGTAAATTAACTCCATGGTCCCTTAGCGCCATGGATTTTAACACCTGCTAAAAGCAGGTGTTAAAAGCTCCATGGCGCTAAGAGACCTCGTACTCAGGCGGTAAGGGTCGGCGCTGTTTACGGCGCCGTAAACCCCTTACCGCCTGAGTCGTAATGAGGCCCAATGTCAAAAAATATATTCAAAAACATGTATCTAAGTCACACACAGTAAAAACATCAATTTAAACCCACGTGAAACAAATAAAAAACCAAAAGAAAGTGAAAACCAAAATCAATGAGAGGTAAAAAATGAAAGACTCAAAAATGTGGTCCATGTCCATTAACGTATGTACAAATGAAATCACATATCATAAGAAAACCATTCCTTCATGGTGAAAAAAAACGGTTTAAATTAAAATCCAAATATTTACAAAGATCCAGGGTCCATGGTCCCAAAACATGTAGAAACATCCTAAAAATATAATCCAAAAATAACTATATACAAGATGCGGAGCAAAGTCCAGGAACTCCAAATAAAGTGAAAAAAATTAAGGAAACCTACTCCTAAAGAACTATATACAAAGGCAGCAGGCTAGTCCTCACCATGCTCTCTCTTAGCCCCCGCCAGGGCATCATCGAACAATGCGTCCACTTCCACTAGGCGGGTGTCCGCTTCCCCCAAAGGGCTTGCAGGGACGCCTCCGTGCTCCTCCCAAACTCCCTGCAAGTCTCCTCGAGGACCTCTGCCCACCTCTCTGTCCGACACAGTGAATTCTCCGACCCGGCCATGGTGAGTCGCACCTTGTCGTAAGGTCCACATTTGCCTCCTGCCCGATGGCCCATACCTGCCCTTCTGATGATGAACTGCCCGAGTCCTGTTGCCTCCTACCCTGAGCCTGCCGCTGCCAAAATGCCTGGTGCCGGCGCCACAAGGACAGTCTCCGTGATGATGACACCACCCAGGGCCGTCGTGCACGTGCCCTGCTGCTTGGTGCCTGGACTTCCTTCATTGCCATAGCTCCTGTTGCTGCGGTGACCACCTCTGCTGATCCTCCTTCGACTCCTGACTGTGGCAGGGATGTGATCTCCATCAGACTGGCCGCCAGGGTTGGGACAGTTACACAGGGGGCGCTGGTGGTATAAAGGCAGAAGACAGCAGGGAGGATGACTAGTGCACAGAGGAGGAAGAGGAGGAGGGGGTCGAAGCAGTGGCACACGTACCGCATTTCTGACCAGGAACTGAGGTAGCCACTTCATGAGGCGACAGGCCTCAATGTGATGATGTGCAAGCCCCCAATTGGAAGCCTGCACATCATCACGAATGGTGGCTGTACGCCTCGCAATACCGGCTAGCAACGGTTCCACCATGTCACAAATTACTTCATCCGTTTGCATGGATACATCTGCCACCTGTGGATGGGTCCGGCCTAAGGCATGCCCGCAGGTGCATACTGGTGCAGTCGCAGTTCCAGGGACAATATCAGGCACAAGCCCCTCCACGGTGACCTGCACCAGTCACACCGACCTCATCACCCCTGACGGGCCCCATGTGCTGGGCTGATGTGGCCTCCTCCTTCTTCTCCACCTCCACCAACCTGGATGCCTCCCCACTGTCTTCCGCATCGGATTGCCCCTGTGTGGGCTCACCTGTCCCTCCCACTGCTGAGGAGCCCACAACCTTCTTCACCCTCTTTGGCCTCCCCTCAGCAGCTGCGGCTGTTGCTGCGGACACAGCACCAGTGCCCTCGCTCCTGGAAGATCACGGTACCTGGGAGGATGACTGGGCCCTGCGTTTGTGCCTGGTGGAGGCATCCCTGCTGCCGTGCTCCACAGCGCCTTCTCCGCCCTCTTCTTCCATCGTCGCTGTGGATAGGGAAACATAGAGCACAAACATAAGGCTACTGAACATATGTGTATATGTACAATGCAAATGTACATCAGTGGCACTGTCAAAGGTCACAACCTTCATCACCCTCCACTACACACAGGGAAGAACCATTCACACACATTTGCAAACATGTCTTTCATTCACAACAGACATTCACATCCTTGGACAAGGAACTGACACAAGATCATAATTGTGTATTCAGCTTACACACATCATGGGACATACATATCTCATTCCCACACATCACCTGACAGTCATGAGGCAGGCCAAGGAGCTATCACGTCACGGTGCACTCAAGGGTAAATTGGCAGCATGAGGCAATCACAAATCAAGAACTCAAGTAACATACATCCCAGAGTGTTGGCCAGTCACACGCTCACTACTCAGACACATGCACATGTACACCATGAATGTCCATGATGGTGACATAAGCACCCATGTGTCACGCATGCCTCAGTCCAGACACAGGTATGCAAACATGTGCGTGTCATTACATGCCTTTACATGGCGGTGCGTATCACGCACTGCAACACAGACACCATTCATGTGGGACACGCTTGAAAGGACTTGCATACAGCACTGTTAGGGACATGCACACAGACATCTGTACAGGAGGCATGCCAGACATAAGGCCAAGGTGCACACTCTAGCCACATGTCAACATGCACATGCACTATGATGGACAAGAACACATGAACCCTTACCAGTCGACTCCAGACAGAGCACCAACTCCAAGACCAGGTTGTACAGCGCTGGGTAAAAGCACTCCAGGACCCTCATCTTGTCGGTGGGTCAAGTCTTCCCAGCACTTGTGGTCATAATGGTAGTTGCGGGGGTGCCACCTTCTCCGCATTGATGGCACCCACGATGTCTGCCCAGATCTTCTACCGTCCTTCATTGCTGACTTCGATGGGCCGTTGAAGAGGGCATCATGATGCCCCAGGACTTGCTCCACCAGGATGCTAACTTTCCTGGGTGAGAAGCTGACAGCCCTTTGCCTCTCTGCTGGGGTGTTGCCACTTGCCTCAGATGGTGTTGTGTCAGACATGGCAACCCCCGAGGCAGGTGTGGTGGGCAAGGTGGTCCTGGGGCTGGGCTGTGGAGAAGTAGTATGGCAGTCGCGGGGGCTTAATGGCTAAGCAGAGGTGGTCACAATGACATGATCACTGGCAATGGCTTCAGAGAAGGTACCAAAATGCAGGGCACGTGGCAGCAGGCACACAGAGTGGGCTGGCAGCAGCAGATGGCTCGTAGGAGGCAGCTTGGGCAGTTGGAGGCAGGTAAATTGGCTGGTAGGCAGGAGCATGGGTCTTCCCTGTTACTCGCGTGGCCCGTCGGAAACCGAGTGACTGCATGTGCGGAAACTGCATATTAATGGAATCTGAGCAAAGGCCCTAAGTGTGTAAGTTACGTGACACATACTGAACGTTGGGCATTGGCGTTCAGGATCGGGATAAAGGTGTGCGTAGGACAACATTACAATGTATGTGCATTTTGTGGCGGATGGATGCTTGGACTTCGGAGTATTTTGGGGTCCCATGGAAATTGTTCACTACTGTTCAAGTGCGTACTTCTTCTTTTGGTGGGGGAGTTGCCTACGCACGCACGCGCAAGGCAGCCGGTGAATCGCGCACGCATTTTTCATACTGGGTTGCCCCGTGTGTCACATACCCCATTTTCGAGGTAATAGCACCCTTTGTGTTCCTCACGTATGGATTTTTTGTGTTGCTTGGTGCCACAGCGTACTGCTGGACGTTTTTTCTTCACACGTGGGCTATGGAGGGGTCGCGTACACGTTAATTTTTGTTTTTGGGGTGCCTGAGCATTACGTGACCCGTTATCTTTTCACCAGGGGTTATATAGAGCCTTGCTGGAGCACAGTGGTACGTTTTCCATCAAGCACCGTGCCCCCTCACTCCAATTGCCCATGACAATTGCTTTCTGCACCTCCCATTGCGCTCTTCCATCAGTGCCATGACTGGGAGGGCAACAAGTGGCAAGGGAGGCAAAGGTGGGCAACCTGGAAGAGGTTGCCGAGGTGGCCACAGTGGCAGAGGTGGTTAAGGTGGGCAAGGTGTCTGAGGTTTCCAGGCCCGTGCAGGGAGAGCTATGCCCCCCACCCAACAGAGTCGGGGAGATGCAGCTGAGTCACACACCAGCAGTGTCATCTGCTGTCCAGGGCAGCCAAGGTGTGGAAGCTGCAGGGGCATCTGTGGCTACCACCACCCAGGCTCAGGGTCACCGAGCCCTGATTGTAGTGGTCCCGGCCCAAGGCCAGAGTGACTCAATGGCTGATTTCCATGTCACCAAGGCCAAGACACGTGGAGTGCAAGGTCCTGGCACCGGCACACAGGGATCCGGAGCAGCAGTGTCATCTGCTGTACACACCGGTCAGGAAGCTGCAGGGGCAGCTGTAGCAACTGCCACCCTGGCTCAGGGTCACCCAGCCCTGACTGTATTGGTCCCGGCCCAGGGAAAGAGTGACTCAGGGGCCAATTCCCTTGTCACCAAGGACAAGACACGTGCGGCACAGGGTCCTGGCAACAGCACCCAGGTTCCGATTCCTGCAAGCCGACCTTCTGTTATATCATTAGTGGCTGTTGCCATAGTCCAGTCCACCAGTACTCCAGCCCCTACTGACTGGAGCGGTACAAGCCACTTAGGGTCTGCTGCACCTCACAATAAGCAGAAGCATGCTGTAGCAGTACAGGCTCAGACACCAGACACACCACAGGAGTCCCACACATCGAGAAAGGGGAGTTTCTGTGATCAGGAACTGGACATGCTCGTGGACTATGTATTGTAACACGGCCGTGACATGTTGGTTCAGGCAGGGAGCACACATACGCCTGCTCAGTTTATGGCTCACTGGCAGTGCCTCGCAGAACGTGTTAGCGCCTGTGGCTATGAGAGGTGCGCAGCCGGTGATGTCTTGAAGTGTTGGAATGACCTCCGACGCTGAGCAAAAGATAAGCTGGGTGCCAAGTTCGCCTCTATTCTGGTGACTGGCAGTGGGTCACCACTAGAGGACGATGAACTCACTGGACATGAAGAGATTGCTAGTGATTTCATTGCAGTGGAGCAGATCCAAGGTGTGGGAGACCAGCCAATATATGAGGCAATGTCCGGTGAGTGGTGATGCATGTGTGTCCAGGACATGTGTATGTTGCTTGGGTGATGTGGTATGATTGTCTGCCAGTACAGACTACATTGACACAACTGCCATGTGTGAACCATGTAATGTTTGACTGATACATGCTTGTTGTCATGCAGACAGCATACAAACGATGTGCTGCACACAGATACAATCCTCATCACCACACCTGCTCCCTCCTTCCATGACACTCTCTGTCCAGCCTCTCTTGGCCCTATTCCTGCTCCAACCTATGGCGGTGGATAGCCTGTGATGATCTTCCACTCAACACTCACCTTCTATCGTCACATTTCTGATGTCTTTGAGAGGTCACCCTGCCAGCTGCACCTTCTCTGAGGCATTCGTCCTTTCCTCTCCTTCCCCCAGCAACTCACTGTCTTCAGAGGCCTGGTAATTCCTATGGCGGACTACTGCAACAGGCTTTACCAGGATTTCTGTGATTCTACACTCTTCCCTCTGCAACTCAGCCAAACCTGGACTGTGTGAATAGTCATTTAGGCTTGGTGCCAGGTATCTCCCTGTGACTGTGATGATGGCAGCGGCTCACAGTGGCTATATGGGTCCTGGGACAGCAATTCCTTCAACTCCATCTCCAGTATTTACTTCCTTCTCATGTTCTTTGATCATCCCTTTCCTACTCCCTCAGGGTCAGTTGCTCCTCATGAAAATTACTTAGTGGTTATCGTCTGTGTTGAGCTGGGGCCTCCCTCTGGTACAGCCTCCCTGCCTCTATGTAACTGGAGGTGTTGCTTCTCCGGGTCTGGAGGCACTTCTGATGCTTCCTCATGTGTTGTGCTTTCTGTCCTCCTCTCCCCTGCTGTAGTCCCAGATGACTGAGAGAATGCGCTTGTCACCTGCCCACACTGTGAGCTACAACACGGTCCTCTAAGCCACCATTTTAACCCATGCACTGCCTCCCAGCATCCCCCGCACTTGGGGGCTGGGGGGTTCTGTATCCCTACAACCCACTACCAACACTTTACACATGATGACTGCACTTACCCATACACTTCCATCAGGCCGCAACATTGACATTACTGGTTACGTGTTTTTATTCATAGTTAAGGCCGTTCCCATGTACTGCACTGCACCCTCACACTTCAAAACCCTGTTCTCCCCTTCAATATGCCTATTCACTTGAGTGATGTCAATGTGACCTAGCATTATGGAATCAGTGTGCCTGCCTTCACTGTATTACACCACCCTAGCGTCGTTGCACCCTGTGACACATGTGTGTTTTAAAATTGTGATTTCCATGTAATGTCATCTGACATGCATTGTACATGGTTCATGGACTGTAGTATTCAACTTCCATCTGAGGCTGGTTGACCGTTCTGACATGGCTATGCTATGTGCCATCTGTGTATTAGCATCAGTCATGTTTGTGGAAGGACTATGCCAGTCACATGCTTGTGTGTGAAGCAGGTGCTATGCACCATGCAGTACATGTGCTATTTTGCCCTTTGACACACATCCTTGTCTGCTTTCATGCTACCCTTCACTTTCATTAACACTGTGTGCGTGAATGGGTTTGTGCCATGTGTGACATGGCAGGTTTATGTGTTGGCTGACAACATTGTGATACCTATGTGCATTGCCTATGCTATTTACATGTGTATTCATGTCTTTTTTGATTTTGTGCAGGTGATGAGGCACTGGATGCAGTGGAGGAGGACATGTTATGTTATGTTATGGTACTTGGCATTTATATAGCTCCTTATATGTCATTGGTATGACCTCACAGCGCTGGTAGGTTGAACGCCCTCGGGAGCCGCAGTTCAAGTCAGTAGAAAGAGAGAGTGTGTCGTATGGTGCGTGGGTGCACCGGATATGTGGTTGTTGCATAATAGCTGCTTCTTAGCAGTAGGTGTGGTGCTGAGGAAATCAGTTGGATGTGTTCACTCTGGAGAGTTGACACCCAGACTGAGTTCTGGCTACGTTAGGCCTGAGGAGATGCCTAAGCTAGCCGGTATGTGCTCAGCTAGCTGAGTTTTATTAGGATGAGGAGGGGTTTGTGGGGTTATGTTAGTATGAGAACAGATAGACCAAATGTATCATGGTATAGCTGTGTTCTAATTGAATGATGGTGTTTAGGAGAGAGTAAGCGTAGTAGTGTGATATGGTGGTTATCAGTAAAACGCTTGCCACCAGGCACAAGAGCAGGACAGGGGCATTCATAGCGGCATACGTATATAAAGCGACAGGATGGATAGGGGTACACATGTGATACAGATAACATGGGGATACAGGTATGTAGCATATATAAAACTTTAACACAGCAACACTATTAGGCACACTTTCTAAGTTCAAACTTTAACACAGTGACGCTATTAGGCACATTTTCTAAGTTGAAACTTTAACACATTGGCCCTCATTACGACCCTTGCGGAAATCAACCGACCGGACCGCCATAGCATAAATAGCGTTTCCGCCATTGCACGATGGAGCAAAGTGCGGCTCATTCCGACCCATCGGGCACGAGCACCACGCCATGGCGGAAGTGCAAAGTCCGCGATGGCGGAAATGACCCTAAAACGGCCCACACTGCTGCCGTACGGCGCCCTAGGTGCAATACCGCCACCCATCTCAGCGGACACCGCAGTGAGCGCCAACCGGAAAGTACGGTGACCGTAAATATACGGAAACGGAAGTAAAAGCATGGTCCCGGAACGGGAAACATCCCGCCGTACACCTATAAAACCACAAATTCCACACAACCATCAAAAATACTACCCCGAGACACATCCCAACCCGTCATCCACCCTAGTGAAACCAAGAAAAATGGGAAAAGTAGCGAAGAAAGCGTGCGACCGCAAGCGGCAGGTCCACTTCTCCCGTGAGGAACTCACCGTGCTCACAGAGATCCTCCAGGAGAATGCTGCCGCCGTCTTCTCCACGCAAATGACCAGGACGGCACTTGCGAACAAGAAGGCCATATGGGCCCTGGTGGCACAGCGGGTAAGTGCGGTGGGGACCGCACCCCGCAACCCACAGCAATGCAGAAAGCGATGGGACGACCTGCGGATACGCGTCCGTAGCATACTTTCTGCCAACCGCAACATTGCCACAGCTACCGGGGGAGGATCGGAATCACCCATCAAGTTGACCCCCTGGGAAGAAATCTGTGCCTCCACCATTGGAATGGAGAGCATAGAGGGAGTCGGAGGGATGGAGAAAGGAGTGCAGACATCCGAAGATTCAGGTAGGTGTCCCAAATAAAACAATGCCAAAACCACAATGTCCAATCATGTGAAGTACCACGTGCCCACATAGTGCAACAGGAACACATGTCCAGGAGAACGTCCACATAAATAGGCCTGATAGCACACTTTAAAACTCACATCAAATACATAAATAATTAAAAATCCTAAAAACACCCTCTACACGTGCAGCAGGCACACCCTAACTGCAGGCTGCCAAACAACTGCACCCTCACTCCACACACAAATGAAACCACCTCCAAGGCCCGACCCAAATCACCCTCAGGTACCACCCCAATGCATGTGATACATTGCCATTCCAATTCCCACAGACCCATTAATAACGCTCGCCCTCCTTTACTCCACCACAGGGTCCGATCCAAACGACGAGCTCCAGGACACCCCTACCAGCACACCTGCAAAGAGGGCCAAGACCAACGGCCAAAGACCCTCCACCTCAGCTGCACGCATCAAGACACGGCAGCAGCACAAATCAAGTGGCAGCACAGAGGAGGGAACTCCAACAGGCACCCCAGCAGCCAGCATGCCCACAACAACACCACCACAGGTCCCCCCAATGGATGCCACAGTAGGCACTGCCTCTGGTGGCAGCAGCACCATAGGTGACACTGCATTAATGGCAGCATGCTCCGACACAGAAAACGGGGATGTCGAAGTTAGATCCATCCATGACCTGTCTCAATCCCCCTGTCTGTACCATCCCGTACACCATGAGGATACCACGCAGGGGCACCCACAAGACGACGACTGGCCATCCCCCACAAGCCCTGTGGCAAGGCAACATGAGGTGACCAGCCACTCTGTGACACCACCGCAAATGGCCATGGCTCAGCAGAGGCAACAGTCCCTCGACCAGGTAATCGTGCAACAGCAGCAACTGGCCACGCTCCTCAAGGACCATGCCGATGAATGTGGGGGCACTAAGGCAGACATAGAAACATCAACTGAGACACTTAGGGCAGAAATGGAGAGAAGTACAGAGACACTAAGGGCACAAATGGAGAGTAGCACCGAGAGCCTGAGAGTAGAAATGGAGAGAAGCACCGAGAGCCTGAGAGTACAAATGGAGAGAAGCACCGAGAGCCTGAGGGGGGAACTGCATGCGACGTCCAAAGACGTATGTGCCGAACTTGCCGCAGTGCGCCGTGTGCTCACTGAGCTCTCACAAACCCTTAGGGACATGCATGGACGTGAGCAGGCAGAGACATCATCCGTTGCAAGTTCCGTCCAGGGCAGCCCCCAACGTAGATCTGGGAGGAACCTGCGCTCCACAGGCAGGGGTGCCCCTGATACCCGCAGAGGGGGCTTGCAATAGCGACTGCCCACTGACAATGAGCATCTTTGGACACTGGTGTTCGGGGGGGAGGTAGGAGGGTGGAGGGGGTGTGTTGGGCTCACTTGGGTGGCGGGTCGATAGTGTGTTTAACATGATATCACATATGCCATAAACAATGCACGATCATCCAATGAGATGTGTGGACATTGATCTTTGTGTACGAGGCCATTATAGGCGTACAGTCCATATTGTGCATGTTCCAGACACACACAGTGCCACGAGTCCCGTGTCCATGTATCAGCCACCAGGCGTGAGTGCTAGAAGCATGCATCTATGAGATGCTGACGAATGTCACGGCCCTCCAGTGCCTCGCAGACTCCTTGAGGTGCTGCCACATCCCCACCCTCATCATGACCATCATCAGGTGCTTGCAGTTCTGCGTCAGGGGGCATGGGCACATTTCTACGTACGCACATGTTGTGGAGCATGACACATGCCATGACCATCTTTGCAACCTTCACATGGCGGTACAGGAGTGCCCCGCCAGACCTGCTGAGGCAGCGGAAACGAGTCTTCAGTAGGCCGAATGCCTGTTCTATGACTACACGGGTACGTGAGTGGGCATGGTTGTAGTCCTCCTCATGCTGGTCCCGTGGGTTCCGGACTGGTGTGAGGAGCCATCTCTTCAGTGGATACCCGGCATCACCTGTATGTGGACAATAAAGGAATTTTGAGGAATGCCATTGCTACGTACGCACCCCCCCCCTTCCTGCCAGGTCATTGCCGCATCACATACCCCACATCATCATGCATGAAATGAGACTCACCGAGTAGCCAGGATCTGTTCCCTGCGTGTCGCTCCATGTAGCGTGGTATTGTAGAGTTCCTCAAGACCATAGAATCATGGGTTGATCCAGGAAATCGGGCACAACAATGTGTAATGATCCTGTTGGAGTCACACACCATTTGTACATTCAGAGAATGAAATTGTTTTCGGTTGCGGTACTGGGCCTCCATGGCATGTGGGACGACCAATTCCACATGGGTGCAGTCGATGGCACCAATGCAACCCGGTATGCCGGCAAGTGCATGGAATCCCACTTTTGTGTTGGTAATTTCCTGCTCCGAGCGTGGTAGAGAGATGTAGTCGTCTGCGTGCTGCAGGAGGGCATCGAGCACTTGCAATAGTGTCCATGAGAACAGTGGCTGTGATATGCCATGCAACTGTCCGACTGTGTGCTGGTAGGTGCCTGTGGCCAGGAAGTGTAGTACAGACACCACCTTCAGTAGGGGTGGGATGGCGGTTGGGCTATCTATCATGCTGACAAGGTCAGCCTGTGTCATGTCCACAATGGCGGTTATGGTGTCCCGGTCCAAACGGTAGAGGGTGTGGATCTGCTCATCAGTGAGGTTGAACGGATGTGCTCGGAGGCGTGGGATTGCGGGCTGCCTGCGTGGTGGTAGTGGCTGTGCTGGCGGCCCTTGCTGGCCCTGCCTTGCCCTCCTCCTCCTCCTGCGTCTCCGCCGTGCGGCCGGTTGTAGTTGGTGTTCGTCTCCTTCTTGAAGTTGGAGTACTTGCAGTGCTATCAGGTCCCCCAGGGCCAACATAGCTAGTCCTGCCGGTAGCATTTCGGAGTGGGTGTGGTTGTGGGAGGAGACTGGGTGTGCAATTTATGTGTTTTCAGGCTGTATGGCCTCCACCTGTGGTGATTCATTCCACCTGTGCAAGCTGCTCTCCCCTTTGGGCGAGCACGTCCCGCACACAACGCTGCAATTCGACGAATGGCATCTTGCTATTACAATCATGTATTTGTACCCGATGGCAGTGTAACATTGGTTGATATGTTCATTCGGCTATGGTCCCATTGTTTCACATACTATCTTTGCAGTCGCGAACAGACTTGTGAAGGGTCAGTGGAACGTAGTACTCGAGTAACGGTGGACCCTCATGCAACACTGTACCGAGGTTCACAGACGGGCGGGGCGTCCCATTTGTGAGTGAAGGCAGTTGCCATTTTCACACACAGCCGCACTAGATGGATTAATTTGTGAATTCAAGCGGCCACAGATGCCTTTTCGACGTGATGTTGCAAATGAGGAATTCGAAGGGCGGCGCTTTCGGTTTTCAGCTAGCGGCGAGGTGATGCCCACAGGTCTGACTGCAAATATAACGTACTATTGTTCAATGTCCTTGGGACAGGGGCCATGGCGAGGATGCAATGATTGATATGAATAGTTTGGGATGCGCAATAGCGACGTGGGCGATGAGGCCGGACGTTCCCAAATACATGTTACTTCACAACACTGGAATTACGGGCTGGGGCACAGTGGATTTTGCAGGCTGCATAACGCACAGACTCAATGGAAATTTCACATGTTATGTGAGTATGGAAACAGGCGTTTTCATTACGGGATGAGGGAATGATGTATGGATGCATGGACAGATGATTTGATACAGAGTTTGCCATGTACAGGGCTTCTTGGAATCTATCCGCCTCCCCTGCGCTATGTGATGCAGGGCTGCCATAGTGGGACCATCGTCTATCTGGCCTTGTTGAGCCCTCCCTGTCTCGACGCGCCTTCAGACACTTGTGTCTATGCACGTTACCAATCCCATCTGATGGATTCTGTTTTGACAGACGCATGCACAGGTACACTCGTTTGTGATAGTGTTTTCACCTCGATATAGATAGTTATGATTCGCAAGTGGTTTTTGGGTGGTGATGATCCTTTGGAGTGGGCTAGCATGCATATGGCTGTGGATTTGGTGTGATCATTGAAGTGAGTAATTCAGATGTAGTTCTGATGGCCATACTATTCTTTTTCATTTCATTTGGTTGACAGGTATCTCCTCCCCTTTTGCCACTGCCATCTGTATGCCACTCCTGCAGATGGATTTTACTCCCGACACCTGCTGCTTCGTGTTAATCAGTGGAGCAGCATTACGATCTTATGGGACGATCGCCAATGGGCCACATGCCCTTACGCAGTACTAGTGGCTAGGAGCAACATTTCGGCCTTTCAGCTGGACTAGTGCCTCCCTATTGGGACGGCCCTGCGGTTCTAGGCGCTTCCATGTTGCCTTTTCGTACGAGAATGTAGCCCCTGTGTACCATGAAGGAACAGGGCGTCACACAAGAAGTAGCTGGTCATTTATTGCGGATGCAGCCCACAATGGTGAAATGTATTTTGGAGTTCATGGCCTAATGGCTGTATGGGCTTGGAGAATTTGTTGTGCATTAAATTTCTATTCTGATATGAACCGTGTAGCGTTCTTCTTTGCAAGTGATGTGGCATATTACTATTTGGGGAGCGATGTATTGTGAGGAGATCTGCATTGGGTTCCAGCTTCGGGGTATAGTTGCGTGGTACTGTGCTGGGCGCGTTTGCCTACGAAGCCCAGTGAGGTCAGGGATAAGGGCTGCCATTATGACTGTTTTGATGATGTCATGCTCAGGGGCGGGGGATTAGCTTTTGTGTGACAGATGCCGGTCAGCCAGTTGGATTGGTGGAATGATGTGATTATCGGAATATTGCTGGTCACAGGTGCCTGTGTTTGCGTGCGTTTCTTGGTGGGAGACTGGGGTCATGTCCATTTGTATAGCTTCTGTATTCGTGCCATCTGTGCCCTGCAGCTCCCATTGGGCCCTCTTGGAATTCATTTGTTCGTTGGCAGGCATGGATGACTAGTGCATTTCACTGGTTGCATTGTGTGACTTCATTGCACCTACGGGGGGTTGTACAATGTGGCCAGGGAGCGGTGTAAAGGCACTCAGTAGGGCCGTTTACGGTTGGTTCGCGATGCCGTACTTCTCACCATGGCGGAATGGTACTTTCCGCCGTGCTTGATGGCGTTAGGTGCATGTCCGCTAGGGTCAGAATTCGCGTACCGTTGCGCCATGGTGGTAATTACGGTTTGGCATGGCGCGCGCGCGCGTACTTGGTGCAGTTAGCGTTGGCGTTCACTACGGTGTCGCTAATGGCATCGTACTTTGCGGTGACGGGTCATGATCGCACCGAGCGCTATTCGATGGCGGTATTGCATTTCCGCCATCGTTTTTCGATTTCCGCCAGGGTCGTAATGAGGCCCATTGACACTATTAGGCACACTCAGGGCATCATTACGAGAATCCCACTAAAAACGGGCCCATTACCGGCATGGAGTAAGTAGCGTGCCCGTGCTCGTTTGAAGCCGCTATTAGCAGCTGATTACGAGTGCGCAAGCATGCGCGAACCCCCATGACGGTAATGGCCATACTGCCATGCCGCTAAAGGCCCTACAACCCCCCGATAGCAGCATCACGGGACCCGCCGATACCGCCTCCACCTAGGAGGCACCCCTTAATACCGACCCGGTAATAACATCACGCTAATACCATGCTCGTAATACCGGACCCAGAAGTAACGTCATTGCGTCGGAACGGGAAATGCGCCGGCGGCCATCTTTAAAAACACAATTCATTGCAATCCACCCAAACCACCAGTGTAACACAGGAGAGACCAGGGCCATTGAAAAGAATATGTCTAAGGCAACCCGAAAATCCAACCCCCGTCTGCGCAAGAAGCGTTTGCAGATGGCAAATTGAACATGTTGGCAGATACCCTTGCAGCCCATGCTGATGAGGTCTTCACCCAAAAGGGAGGCGCAGCAGAGGAAGAAGGAGATATGGGAGGAGGTAGTCGCAAGGTGTCTGTAGTCGGCACCACCCCATGCACAGTCAAAGACTGCAAAAAAAGGTGGAAAGACCTCCGCCTCAGGGTACGCAACATCCTGGCCAGCAATCGTCAGGAGGCCATGGCCACAGGCGGGTGTGCCGACTCCCCGGTCAAACTAATGTGCTGGGAGGAGACATGCAGCGCTATCATACAGATGGAGTCGATCGAGGGCTTCAGGTAGATGGAGACGGGTGCTGCAACATCTGGAGATGGAGGTGAGTGACCCTGCAAACGCCAGTAGGGCAAACTATGACGTACCACAAGTGATGTGGAATAGAGCCTAGGCAAGGCAATGCATGTCCCATCACACACACATTAACACATCCATGTCCAGGTGGAGGCCCAAACCCTGCCACACTGAAATGCATGCTGAGTGCCAATCCCATTACAACAGACAGCCAACACACAGGGACCATTTCCATGTCATACATCACACAAACCCCAATACAACGGCATGCCAACTGGCTAATGCCAAAATGCGCCCCCTTAAAACTACCCTGTGTGACACGCCTGTAAGATTGCAATGCATGAGAAATGAAAAACTCCACAGCACCATCTCATGCATCTGGCATGTAACACCATCACTGATGCCCTGCATCTCTTCTTCCCCCCCAGGCACCGATGGAGAAGATGGCAGTCAGGACCCAGCCACAAGGCCATCCACGTCCCGGCAAAACCACCTGGCACTGGCAAAACCACCTCCAGGACAGCATCGTGGCCCACAGTACAAGCCAGGGCGAGTGCACAGGCCATGCCGGCATAAGAGGGCCCCACAGCTGCGGATGAGACTGCAAGCACAGAGCTGCCAACAACAGTGGAAGGGGAGGCCAGTGGCACCCATTCTGCTGCAACAAGTTCAGTGGGTGAGTGTTAGGGAGAATTCTCATCTATGGCTGATTTCCCTCATCTTGTGAGTCCCCCAGCAGCTTTGCTGGACTTCTGGAGTTTATTTTCTTCCACTGGCTAAGAGTGAAAGCTTTCCCCCCACTCTTACCTGTGTTTTGCTATGTGTTTCCCCCTCTTTTTGCAATTGTGGGCTCTGAAGGACACCACTTCAGTAGCCCCCTTCTTTGTGTGTGTCACACAGCACCTTTTGTGCAGTGGCACTGGGTTGTCATTCAGACTCCCACCGACTCCATTTCTGAGGCAACTACTGTCCCCCAGAAAAGGGTAAAGTTACCATTGACTTTACTTAGTCAATCTATCACAGATCATGTACACCCCATCTTCCATGGAGTACTGGAAAGGGTTAATTTGTATCCCTTTTTGAGCATTGTTTCGCTCTTTTAACAGTTAGACATGGCTGGTGGCAGTGGTATCTACCCTAACTTTCTACCGTGGTTATCATATATAACCATGGTAATATTGTAGGCTATTGTGTTAGCCTAGAACTTAAACCCGCTTGACCAAATCCTTTTTCTTTTGGCTCTTGGCTCCGGTGTGGTTTATTCGCCATTTCTTTTTGTTAAACTCCTTCTTGTGTTTTACTTTGCGTGGCAAACCAGGTTTCCTTTCATGATGCGTGACAGTTTGGGGGCTATCACGCAGGTCCTGACCGGCATACTGCAACACATGCAGCAACAACAACCTGTGCCAGCCATGCCAATCCCTACAGCATCCACCACATCCTCCACACACGCATCCTCCACACCCGCATCCTCTGCACCCTCCAGCCCTGTGCGACTGACAAGGCGGAGTGCGAGGCAGTCCGAAATGCTGCCCCCGGACACAAAGAAAGCACGCAAATAGTGTGGGACAACAATGGGAGTGGGGGAGGTGGTGTCAGTGGTGTATAGGGGAATAAGGGGTATTCATTGGGGCGAATGGGGAGTTCATTGATGGTATGGGGAGTTCAATGGGGGAATGGAGAGTTCATTGGGGGTATGGGGAGTTCATTGGGGAAATGGGGAGTTCATTGGGGGTAAGGGGAGTTTTGGTGTGTTGGGGGGAGGGGTGATGGGAGGGCATGTGAGTGGTGGAGGGGTGAGGCACTTTTCTGTAGTTTTCATTAATACACCCGTTGTGTAAAAAATAATTTAATGCCTGGACATTGTTCATTTTGTGTGTATTAATTTCATTCATGCCAGTGCACAGTGCCCAACTCCCCACATACCCTGTGTGCATGTCCACATGGACCCAGTGCTCAGTGTAGCACTGACACATATCCATCAACGTCCAAGTGGTTCAGAAGTATTCGTCAATCAGTGATTGGCATACAGCACGGCCATCTTGTGCATCATGTACTGGCAGGGGTGCTGCTTCTCCTCCATCTCCATCCTCATCATCCTCACCCGGTGCATGCATGTCAATGTCAGGTGGCAGTGGTACATTTCTCCAGATGCACATGTTGTGCAGCATTACACAGGCCATTGTGATCTTTGCCACCTTCTCAGGCCTATAAAGGAGTGTTCCACCAGACCTGCTTAGGCAGCGGAACCGTGCCTTCAACAGACCAAAGGTCAGCTCAATCACGACACTGGTACGGGTATGAACCGGATTGTACTCCTCTTCATGGCTGTTCCGCGGGTTCCGCACAGGGGTAAGTAGCCATGGTTTCAAGGGATATCTCCATCACCTGCATCAGAGTACAAAGAGGTCTGTGTGAGTCATTCTGAGCTGCCACCTTCAGGATTCATAGCCATAGGTGCAGATATTTGCTGTTGACATGCACATGTCCCTGTACGTATGCACAATGATTATTTGGATGCATTGTCTACTGCAATATGGTCTGCTAATCTGGATGGCGTTGTACAGATGATGCAGGGTGTGCACTTGCATGCTGATGCGGATGTACTGTGGATGCGGAACAATGTATTGCCTCCCATAATTGCAGTGTATGCTACTCTGTGCCTAATCACACTAGCGACATTAGCACAGTTGTAATCATGTTTAGTCATGCATCGCTTGACATACCCATGGTGGCCTGGTTGTGCGTCTTACATGTTGTCATTGATGTACAGCATTGGTCCAATGTGTGGCAGTGATGTGTCATGTTCGGGTTGGGAGGTTCAGGTCAGAAATGTTTAGCTCTGAGTGTATTGTCCACTCACTGCCCATTCCCACCCAGGTGGAGTATGCATCTCCCCACATCACAACCCCGATGCACTGCCATGGGCCAGTCAGGCAACTCACCAAGCAGCCAGGCACGTTGTCCAGCATGTCGCTCCATGTGACGGGGTAGCGTGGAGTTACGCAGCACAATGGCATCATGTGTCGATCCGGGATATCGGACACAACAATGTGTGATGATCTTGCTGGAGTCACATACCATCTGCACATTGATGGAGTGGTATTGCTTGTGATTGCCGTACACCACCTCTATGTCATGAGGGACTACCAATTCGACATGGGTGCAGTCGAGGGCACCAATGCAATTGGGCATGCCTGCCAGTGCATGGAAGCCTACTTTGGTGTCGGCAATCTCCTGTGCAGTCCGTGGTAGGGATATGTGGGTGCTAGCGTGCTTCAGGAGGGCATCCAGCACTTGGGTCAGCATGCGTGAAAAGAGTGGTTGTGATATACCATGCAGCTGGCCCACTGTGTGCTGGTAGGTGCCTGTGGCCAGGAAGTGGAGCACGGACACCGCCTTTAGTAGCAGGGGGATGGCAGTGCGTATTTCAATGAGGCTGACGATGTCGTCATGTATCATGTCCACAATAGTGGTGATGGTGTCCCGATCCAACCGGTACAGGGTGTGGATCTGCTCAGGGGTTAGATTGAATGGTTGGGTCTGATGCGAGGGATTGGTGGCTGCCTACGAGGTACTACTGGCTGCACTGGTGGTAATTTCTGGGCCTGTCTCACCCTCCTTCTCTTCTTGCGTCTCCTCTGTGCTGCCTGTAGTTGTTGTTGTTGTTGTAGTTGCTGTTGTTGCTGTAGTTGTAGCAGTACTGGCATGTCCTCCAGCCCCATGATTGCAACAGCTAATGGCATCATTTTGGTGTGAGAAGGGGTGTGGTGTGTGGGTGTACTTCTTTTATACTCAGACAGGCTCCATTGACTCCACCTGTGGTGATTGTGTCAACCTGTGGCAGTTGCCTCCACTGCAGGTTGCTATTTATGGGTGGATCGCGATGCCTTTATGGCCGCCGTCGTGCAGGCCCTATTTACCGCCTTCAGGATGCTGGTGAGTGCATGCCCGTGTAACTTGTGATGTCCTCCTATTACTGGCATCCCGGTATATCCTCTTCGAAGGGGCGCGTGTACGCACGCAAGCCGGTAACAAGGGGCACGGTACAGGCAGTGGTGGTATTGGCGGGTTATCGGGTCGGAATGGCCCGGACCCGTTAACGATGTTGGTAATACCATTCCACCTTCCTATTTTCATTACCTCCATTCTCGTAATGAGGCCCTACAGTGTTGTTGGGAACACTTTCCAAGTTAAAAGTTTAACATAGTGACGCTATTAGGCACACTCAATGATCTTGGCCGCACTTTCTAAATTCAAATTGTAGCACAATCTAGATGCAGGATTGGATACAGTGATGCCATTAGGGCACACTCAATGAAGTTGGGCACACTTTCTAAATTCAACTTGTAACACAGTCTAGATGTAAGATTCAACACAGTGAGGTTATTAGGGCACACTCAATGATACTTGGGCACACTATCTAGATGTGAAGCTCACCATAGTGAAAAAATTTTGACACATTCAATGATCTTGGGCGCACTTTCTAATTTCACCCAACAGTAAAAATGTTGTGTAATCAGGGTACACCTAGTGTTGTTGGGCACACTTCCCAAATTCAAGCTTCAACACAGTGTTGTTACTAGGGTAAAACACAGTGAAGTTACTAGGGTACCCTGAGTGTTGTTGGGTGCACTTTCTAAATTCAAACTTTAACACAGTGACGCTATTGGGCACACTTTCTGAATTCAACTTTATCACAGTGATGCTAGTGGGCACACTTTCTAAATTCAACTTTAACACAGTGATGCTATTGCGCACACCTTCTAAATTAAACTTTATCACAGTGACACTATTGGGCACACCTTCTAAATTAAACTTTACCACAGTGACGCTATTGGGCACACTTTCTAAATTCAACTTTATCACAGTGACGCTAGTGGGCACACTTTCTGAATTCAACTTTATCACAGTGACACTATTGGGCACACTTTCTAAATTCAAATTTATCACAGTGACGCTATTGGGCACACCTTCTTAATTCAACTTTATCACAGTGATGCTATTGGGCACACCTTCTAAATTCAACTTTATCACAGTGACGCTATTGGGCACACATTCTAAATTCAACTTTATCACAGTGACGCTATTGGGCACACTTTCTAAAATCCACTTTATCACAGTGATGCTATTGGGCACACTTTCTAAATTCAACTTTAGCACAGTGATGCTATTGGGAACATCTTCTAAATTCAACTTTAGCACAGTGACGCTATTGGGCACACCTCCTTAATTAAACTTTATCACAGTGACGCTATTTGGCACACTTTTTAAATTCAACTTTAACACAGTGATGCTATTGCGCACACATTCTAAATTCAACTTTATCACAGTGACGCTATTGGCCACACTTTCATAATTCAACTTTATCACAGTGACGCTATTCGGCACACTTTCTAAATTCAACTTTATCACAGTGATGCTATTAGGCACACTCAGTTTTGTTGGAAGCACAGTCTAGCTGCAAGGTTCAATATAGTGATGATATTGGGGTACGAGTAATCAATTGACCTTAATATGTGACTGTACGATGTAACACAGTAAAACTTTTAAGATTTTTAAGTATGAGTGGTAGGGCTTTCTGGCGTGAAGTAATTGCTTCAGTCCCCACCCTTCATCCATGGAGGAGGAGGTGATGGTGGAGGAGGAAATGTATTCTGAGCCACAACCAGGCACCAAAGGAGGATGTGGTGAGGAAGCCCATGACAATCGATTGGTGCTACAGACCATCCTGGCTAGCGGTGTGTGTGAGTACACCTCTGAGGAAGCCTATGCCTCTGGTCCTGAATCAGACATGGAACCCTAATTGCTGTCGCAGGTGAGTGATTCTACTGTAGGTGCTGTTCTGTCTCAAACATCTGCAGGGGGTAGACCCCTCACAGGGCCAGTCAGTGTTGGAGTGTCCGTCTGTTGTGGTTACGGCTGCAGGATCATGCTCCACAGTATTGGCTCTTGTTCCTGGGGCCGCTGATCAAGTGAGGAATGCAGTTCTGCAGCCATAGGCAGTGCCAACGCAGCAAGGGCCAGGTATCCTTGGGTCCAGCAGGTGTGGGGTCTGGCAACGTGGTGGCCGTGTGCCACCGGGGAATACTGTGTGGGAGCAATCCATGTATGCTGTTGCAAATCAACAGGTGGCATTATGTGAGATGGTGGCTCAGGGCATGGATAGGGTGGCCAATTCCATTCTCCCCATCCCAAAAAGACAGATGGAGCTCCAGCAGCAGGCATTGCAGTCCACATGCCGCTCACACAGGCTAGACATGTTGGCCAGCAACAGGAGCCGACGGGCTGAACTGGGGGGCTCTGTGCACAGCCGTAGCTGCTGAGGCTGAGGCCCACAGGGCTGCTCTGAGGGAAGAGAATACCTACGTCAGATCTACTCTGGGTGCACTCGAGTTATCCTGCAGTACACAGGCAGAACAGCAGATGGAGCAGTTGATGCACAACATCTCTGATGAACTACGTGCAACCCGTGAGGTCTTGCAAGCGGAGATCCATGCATCCTGTGAGGTCTTTCAAGCGGAACTCTGTGCATCCCTTGAGGTGGTGCATGCAGACCTCTGCACCATCGTGCTGCAGAATCAAACCTCTCAGGCCTGCATGCTCACTGCCATTGAGGAGCAGACCAGGGCAATACGTGGTCAGCCTCCCTTACCACGCACACCTCCTAATGCTACACCAGAGTGTGACGACAGCATCAACACCTCTCCCACTCTATACTAGCTGTGCAAGCCATGAAACCATGGAGGTTTTTTTTTATTCTCAACATCCGTGCATGTGGGTGTTGAGGTGTACCCTGCACCTCCTCCATCCTAGGTGCCCCCCCATGTCCACCATGGCCAATTGATATAAAAAATAAAATGTGTGTCTATTGTGCATTCATGTGACAGTGTGTTGCTTTGTGTGGCATCCAAAGGCATCCACTGTGTGTTCCGGCTGTGCCCATACAGGAATGTCTCATGTTGGTACACTCCTTGTGTGTGCCTTAGGGTCCAGACACATATGCCACTCCTGCTTCCCTGTTCCATGTGCTTCCAAGGAGGGCAGCAAGTTAAAGTAGCTTACACAGGGGCATTGGGTGTCAATTATTTATGTGGCCAGTCTGAAGTCCAACCTGTGTAAAGACCCCTAGTGGGGATTAATGTCACGACTCTGGGCTGTCCACCTGACACCAGCCTCCATCCCACAATATCCATTCATACACGTAGCTCGGGGAATCCCAGAGTGACACATACTCTCCAGAAAAGCCACTGGGTCAGAGGTCAGATAAAGGTGGGTTGGGCCCAGGGTTGGCACATCTGGCATCATGTACATCACACTTTGGGTGAATAGACTCCAGCACTTCCTGTTTTCCTCCAACATGGAGGAGGAATAGCCCAAGACAGGACACAAGGCTGTAGTCCTGCCTTTGGGTGTGGCTGGGTGTGGCTGCTATATAAGCCACTACCCAGGCATGCAGTCCCTGCTTCACGTTACTTTGCTTGATGCAGCGTGACGCTCCCCGGCGCAACTCCTGAAGATACTTACCCGAGGACTTCGTGCAACTCTCACCTGTTCCGCTCCAGCCTTGGATGAACCGCAGTCGCAGGAATACTCACACAACTTCATTCAGACAACCGGCATCCAGCTCCTGATATCACAGCTTCATCAACCCCGGCACAGCTTCAGGATTCGCTCCGCTTCAGCTACGCGACTTCGGCAGATACCTGCAAAAGAAAGAAAACAGTAAGCACAGTTCAACAGAACAGCATCGCACATATCTTAAGAACGCAGCGCGAACATAAGAACATTGACTGGCTCTGATTACAGTGGTGGATCCTATCCGCATCATCAGCACGAGTCGGCAAACACCTGTAAGTTAAAGAACAGGCCATTACAAACACTGCAGGCACATGGAAGGCAGGGCACGTTACTGAGACGTTATCAAACCTGTTTCGCTGCCGCATGCATTTGTTTACTCCATCATCCCGCCACCGGCAGGCCTACAATCGAAAGAACAGAGAGCATTTGAAGGACAATAAGTGCATACAATAAAAAGGCCCAATCAAGCAAGTAGGACATAAAAGACAAAGAGAAGGTATGAACACTTACTGAGGAGAATCCTCACAAAAAAAAGCACTTAACTGAACGAATATTCATCCACGCTGCAGCAGGACTGGGCTTGGGAGATACGAACCAGTGACGTAACTGGATTCAACGCTGAACAGACTCGCGCCCCTGCCTGAGTTAAGAGCAGGACGGAGAGCCATCCTTTCACATATATCTGGTGAGTTGACCAGCAGTCAAATCTGGGAACACTCGGGGTGGCATCAGGGTGGGGAGTAGACGCAGTCCCAGACACACCTATATTCTAACCTTGTCCCGTATACACATTCATAGGAGCAGCTCCAGAGAATCCAGGCTCCAGAGGGTCCAGGCTATCACTCCGCAGAGAAGAGGCTCCAGGTGCTCCTGCAGAGTAAAGGTGAGCGTAACAATTAATGATTGTTTCTCCAGTGCATGGTTTGCATAGCATTTTGTTTGGACATTGATAAATGTCCTTTTTTCATGTTACATCTTCATGTATTACTTTGCCTGTCTCCATTTTTATTGGCCTTTCTGCTGTATGTGTTTCCCTACCCCCTTTAGTTAGCAGCGCCACATTCAAGATAGAAGGGGTCCATGTGGTAGGTTAGTCACACTGAGGCACTTGTGCTATTGTGATTGGTCACTGTCTGACATTGTCACTGTTGGGTCCTGTGTTTATGATATGTTATGCTGGACAATAGATGTTCCTGTGTACAATTTTATTTTGATGTGTGAGATTGAGTTATTTCTGACCAAGTTCAGTTTATCGGAGTGCACTTTGTGACAGTAGTGTTATGTGTTGGGCATTTATTTGTCACTTTTGACATTGCATTCCATGCCATGGTGTGGCAACCGGATGATATGAAGTTTGGAAGGGTTTAGGTGACATACCAGCATTTAGATGTGTTCTTTTGCATGGGGTTGGTGGCATACTGCTTCTTCAATGCGTGCCTTTTGTTCACATAAGATCGGGTTAGTTTAAGTAGTTAGGAATGGACATAATGTAGCACTTCCAAGGACATATTCTCAGGGTGGTAAGGTTGGCACAGTTGATTGTCCCTTTGTCATCATCGATTGTCACCTGGAATGTGCCAGGACTCTGTGCACTCTGCAGGGGTTTGATTTTAGGTGAAAAATTGTGCCGCAAGCTGGGTACGGGTTGCCTCGCCATGTACCCTTTCCCCTCCCATGCACAGCAGGCATGCATATGGTTGGGGATGTGGGGGCACCACCATGCCCACCGGTACGCCATGCTGTGTTGCAACGTTGTGCAGGACTCATGCTGCCACAATGATCCTGCACACTACTGGTCGTGCATATAGTAGCTGTCCAACGGAGTGGTCAAGTGAGTGGAAGCCTGACTTTAGCACTCTGAATGTGCGCTCCACTATGGCCCTAGTTGCAATATGGGCTGCGTTGTATCTTACCTGGGATGGTGTGGTGGGGTTCTGTATTGACATCATCATGTAGGTGCTCCGAGGGTAGGCACTGTCCCCTGGGGAGGTGAGAATGGCTGTCATTAGTTGACTTTCTCTATTTGTCTGTGTCTAACATGCATGCACGTGCATGGCCATTTCTACTCACCAATGTGCCATGTGTTGCCATGCCTCCCAGCTTCCAGGTACCGCTGCAGGTGTGACATTCTGAAAATGAAACTATCATGGATGGACCCTATATATTTGTCATATACAGAGGTAATGATTCCCTTGGCATCACATACAACCTGCACATTGATGGAATTCCAGTGCTTGTGGTAGAGAAAGATGTGCTCAGTGGCCCCAGGTGGACGTAGGGCCACATGTGTGCAATCAATGGCACCAAGCACTTTGGGGAAGTGTGCCACCCCATAAAAGTCGTGAACCACGGCCTGCCTTTCTATGGGTGTTCTTGTCATGTGTATGTGCCTGTGGACAGAGTGGCGTGCAGTCATGATTGCCAACACCTGGTGTAGGCATAGTGACTGTGTGGGCTGTGAAACGCTCAACTATGGCAGTTGTCCGCTGAAATTACACAGTGGCCAAAAAATTCAGTGCATTGAGCCCCTTTTCCAAAGGGCTCAGTGCTTGGGAGCACAGGGTGGGTGATGTAAGGTCATCCCCCTCTCAGTGACCAGGTCTAAGATGATATGAGGTGGAAACCTACACCTGCCATAGATCTGGTCATCAGGCATCCCAAAAAGGCGTGTCCTAAATAATAAAATGTGGGTCCTGGCTATCGTCCTTCTCCTCCTGCAGTGTCCCACGATCACTGCTGCGAGAAATGGTACATTCATCGTAGCTGTATACGTGCGTTTAAATTTCGCGTGCACTTTTATGCATTGTTTTTGGTGCGCAGTGACGCTTGCGCCAGCTTTTGCGTGGCAGACGTGTTTCCCGGTTTGTGCGTCTTTTGCCGTGCGTCTATGAGCCCTGTTCGATTCCATGAATATGTGTTGTTAGCGTGCATGTGTCCGTTGTAAGTAGTTTACACAGTAGTGTGGAGTGGTCTACCTATCTGGAAAATCGTAATAGTAAGGAATGCAAAAAGGTTAGTAGCACTAGTAACACTAAACCTATTAATCCTCCCTTTATGGTCTCTATTGAGGAGTTGTAATTATTCTATCTGGGCTGCATGCCAATTGTATCTACAATGTTTGGTACCTATGGTGACGTACGGCCTTGACCCTCTGATCAATATGAATTTGGGGTGGTTACAGCTGGTGGAGGGTAAGTTCTGGAGGAAAATTCTCGGCCTTCCTCAGTGCATCCCAATGGCTGTGATTAGGCTTGAGTTAGGAGTTACCTCCCTCAAAGCGATTGTTTTAAAAAAGAGAGTGGAATTCTATATCAGAATCATTAATAAGTCTACTAACAAGCTTCTCATGGCTATCAAAGAGGATGCACGGGCTGGTAGACAACACGAATTAGAAATGCAAATGAATACCCTGTTTGAAGAAATCAGCTGGTCTCCGGAATGGGGACAGGAGAATGAGCTCCTGTTCCATAGTATGCAGAGACGCTTAAATCTCTGGGATTGGCAGAATAATTTCTTACACCTAGAAAGCTTTAAAAGTCATAAATTCATTTGACATTTGTTGTTTACCTTTAAAAAGCCTCAGCCCTATTTAAATCTCTGCCCTTCAGATCTGCTAAGGCGTTTTGTTTTGCTACTGCGTATTAATCACCTACCTACTCTGGTTTCCAGAGGCCCTGAAATGGGTCTAGTGGAATCAGAAAGGTATTGCAGAATATGTGTAGTGCGCGCTGAGCTTGAAACTGCTCAACACGTTATAACTCAATGCCGAGCGATGATCAGAAGCCGTACTAAAAACCTTGGGAAGTTTGCCCACAATTTGGAATGTCATGGAGCAGGCAGAATTTTGGCACCAATGTGTTAACTCACTGAATCCTAAATTACATATAGCACTCGTCCAGGTATGGCGGGAAGCCTCTATCCGTATGAATTGCTGCACTAGGGCTGGCCTTGTAACCAAGCGTTTCCTCTAGAAGGCGGCTGAGAAAGCCAGATGTGAATACTTACAATTGCACTAAAATAGGTATTAATCTGTACATATACGTACTGAGTAAGAAGTCTGTATGAGTTTTACTTTTGATGCTATCTGGTATTCGCTGTTGTTTTATATTTATTAGTTATAAATGTTATGACATGTGCTAAGAAATGCTTGGTTCAGTTTATGTCTTAGTATAATTTTATTCGATTTCATTTTGTTTGATGTTTTTTTCTGTTTTCTAATTTTTTTATGTGGATATGTGTAAAGGTTTTTACTTTTTGTATAAAACTGTATCACATTAATAAATTATTATTAATAATCAAAACATTCAATGGAGTAATGAGGTAACAGTAACAAGGTAATGGATATTGTTCCAGCCCCTGGAATACCATATCCCAGTCCTCTGAATGGTTCCCATCCTCCCTCATCGCCCTGCAACTTTTTGCTCCCCGTCTCTTCTCTTGCATGGGGCCAGCTACAGGTTGAAAAAGCTGTGCAAGAATCCATTGCTGGAACTTAATTTCTCATATTTAATTCTCCTTGCAAATATGCTGGCTGCCGGTGCCCTCGGTTCCCAGAATCGAGTTCTTCAAATTATCGTGTGGGACGGCACCCAGTTTCTGGCTGCAGTTCTCCTCCCATGAGAAACATTTCCTTTTGTAACAATTAGATACTGTGGGCACCTTTGTTTTCTCAACCTTGATAATTTGATCTAACGTTTCTTTGAGTGTCAGCAACGTCTCTATTTTACAGAGTACTGTGACCTTTCAAACACTTAATCAGGGCTTCTGTGTGGTCCGCCCTCGGCCTGCTAAACTATGACCAGACAGTTGTTCACTAATATACCTAACCTTAAAACTTATTACACTTCTATGTTACTCCTACACTTACCTCTACCTACCTCGGTATGTAATATATTTGCCATCATATCTAATTAATACAACCTAAAAGCAGCAATTCTGCTCCACCTATACTAATAAAAAGAAGACCTGTGTACACATACACCAAGAGCGTACATATGTGTACTCCTACAAGATGGAGCCAAATGAGAAGAAATAAATACATGTAACCCTTGCTGCATGTATACCCTTCATTCACAGCCCTATACACCTACTGGTTAAGGACACAGATAAGTTCTATATTGTCATGCTTGCATACCCCAGTGCAGCTCCCTGCTCTCTGATGGGTGGAACCATACAAGTTACTTTTAGCGTTACTGCATTACTTCTTTAGCCTGTACGCCCATCCTCTCTTATATTGTGTCAATGTTATTAAGCACTTCCTCCAGCTCGTCATTTATCAGACCCAACAATTGGCCAAGTCCTTCACGCTTCGTCTCTAGAGGTTCAGCATTAGCCCCCTCATTCTCACACCCCTTAAACTGGTCTTCTTTGCATCTGGCTCACGGGTGCTGACAGCGTATCATTCTGTGACCAGCGTATTCAAGGCATTTTTCTTTTTTGTCTCAGCATTATTGATATGCAGAAAACTCCCACCCGTTCCCTGCCCGGCACTTTAATCACCTTTGCAGGGCACATCCTTGAATGTCTACGTTTATATTTGCAGTCGGCTGCCGCCCCTCACCAAATCACGACATTCTCCTTGGGAGGCGTCTCCCCATCCTCATCTGGCTCTAAACACCCTTTCTCCCTCAGCTCCCTCATCTCCTGCTCACCAGGCAGGGTGACAGCACAATGCTACAGCGGCGCTTCAGTCTGCGTTCTCCTTTTTGTATGGAAAGGCAGGCGGTTCACAGGAGGAGGTCCCACAATCAGTGCTCCACCGCCTGGATAATGGAGTTCTTCCTGTTATTTGTTTATTTATTTATTTGTTTGTTTAATTGTGTTCCAATTTTTACAAAGCCGTAGAAAACAATTCCATGGAGTCTATCAGAATTTTTGGGCTGAATGGGGCAGTTATTTTGGTCTATAAGCTTATCTGTATTTTATTTGTCCAGGTATTCGTTACGTTAGTCCAGGTTCAAAGCTAGGAAAAATAATGCTACCCCTGTCGCCCATCGTGTATTAGCCCTGCTTGCCAAGGCATTCCACCAGGTCTCTGCGTCAAAAGTTTCCCTACTTGCAAAAATGTTAGTCAAGTATTGTGTTCTGGGCAGGTTGGTCCCAGGGCAGAATAATAACAGATGACGAGATGTTTCCGTTGTTTCGTTCTCCCCACAGAAATGGCAGTGGTTTGAAGTTGCTTGTTTCCTGCTGGCCTTTACTTCGTTTGTCTGGATCTGATTTAGTCTGAATCTCAGGAATAGTTTGGGCAATTTTTTGTCAGGGAATTTTGCTAGATAACTTCTCACTGTATTGACCTTCGCTAGTACAGTCGGAATATCCTTTGTTGTTTTATACTGATCTGCCCGATCCAGAGTCGTAATCCAATCCGTATCCATTAGTCTTTTATTTACTTTATTGGGGTTTGTGGATAATTCTGTAGCAGAGGTATCCAGCTCTACCAAAGTTTGTTTGTTTTTTGCGGCCCAATTAGACATGGGGCCCCATTACGAGTTTGGAGGTAAGTTACGGTCCTTACAGGCATGGAGCAAATACTGTGTCGGTGTTGCTACAAGGCCACTATTAGAGGGCGATTACGAGTACGTGGTCACTAGCTTTGTGCCATGCCGTAACGAGCATACCGCCCTGCAGTAAAAGGGCGAACAATCGCCCTTACCAGCATTGCGCGAAGCGCGGATAGCTTCACCGCCATCCAAGCCATTGACATTAGCGGTGACCGCTATTAGCGGTCACCGCAATTAGCGGTCACCGCTAATAAGCGGAACCGGAAGTAGTGTCATCGCACGGAACGGGAAAGAGCACAGCGGCCATCTTTAAAAACACAATCCATTGCCATCCTCTGTAACCAGGACCGATATCACCACCACACCTCTACTTGCAGCATATCACAATGCCCAAGGCACTCAAAAAAAGTGCAGAGCACTTGCGCAAGGAACACTTGTCACAGGAGGAGTTGAACATGCTGGCCGAGATGCTGCAAGAAAATGTAGATGTCGTCTTCTCCACCAACATGTCTCGACCTGCAGTGCAGCGGAAGAAGGAGATATGGGTGGAGGTGGCACAGAAAGTGAGTGCCGTTGGCACCACCCCCGCACACCTAAAGATGTCCGGAAGCGCTGGGACGACCTGCGCTTACGCGTGCGGAACATCATCTCTGCCAACCGTAACCTGGGGATGGCTACAGGTGGTGGTGCGGCCTCCCCCATAAAGATGCAACCCTGGGAGGAGATCTGTGCAAGCACCATTGGGATGGAGGCAATCGAAGGAGTGGGGGATATGGAGCGTGGAGCCCCGTCATCGGCTGACGCAGGTAGGTGTCCCAAATGAAACACTGTAAAGAACTACACGATGAAGCCCCCCTGAAGTCACAGTGCAATGATGGGAATCAGGGAGCACCAGACACATTTTTTCAAGACTGCCTACAGGCAGTGCACAGCACCATCTTGTCCACATGCATGATGCACCCCATATATGTCTCATCCCAGACGCATCCCTGCATAACCCAACCAAAAGGCAAGCAACCCGTATGTCACTACCCCAATGCCAATCACCTGCCATTCCATAGAAATGCAGCTACCACAATGCATGCCTGATGCATGTAGACCCATCACTAATGGACTCCCTCTCTTGGTCCCCCACATGCACAAATTCTGAGAGTGAAGACCAGGACCCCAGGGAGGACGCTGCGACACCAGCCAAGAGGTCTAGGGGCATGGCGGCAGCAAACCGTCCCTCAACATCCAGGGGAAGAGGGCAACCTGCACTACTGGGCAAGCCCAACACAACGTGGGATCCGAAAGCACAACTCTCCATCACTGACACCACCCCAGCAACCCCACCAGCCACATCCACACTGGAGTCTGTGGCTGAAGGCACAGTTTCAACAGCAAGCAGTAGCATTGGTGCTGTGTCTGATGACGAACTATAAACACCGACGCCCGGAACACCTACTGGTACAGGCCCCCATCAGTCACCTCACCTTCAGCCCCATGGGGAGCACGCATGAGGGCCAAAACATTCCGCATGCACCAACAACATCCACCAGTGTCCGGGACAGGCCTGAGGGCATCAGGGCAATACAACAGCGCCAGGAGGAGCTGACGGAGCTGCTGAACCAACACATAAAGGAATGTGGCCAGGCAAGGGAGGAAATGAGGGCATGCACAGCATCCCTCAAATCTGCCATAGAGTCTACAGGCAAAGACATATGTAGTGAAATGGCGGCTGTGAGGCAGGTCCTCACCCAAATGGTGTCAGCATTGGAGGCACTGCGTCCCACACAGGTGGTTCAACAACCAGAGGCCTCCTCAAATAGCAGCTCCAGACAGACCAGCCCCCTGCATCGGTCTGTCCGGAATCTGCGCAAGTCAGACAGGGGTCCACCCGATGCTGCCAGTGGTAAAGCGGTGTAGGTGCAGCCTGGCAATCCAAACTCCTGAAGAACAATGGTGCATGCAAGTGCACACCATGTGTGGGGAAGTTGAGGGGGGAGGGGAGGAGGGTGTGTGGGGTAGTTGAGGGGGGAGAGGGTGTGTGGGGTAGTTGAGGGGGGAGAGGGTGTGTGGTGTAGTTGAGGGGGGAGGGGGAGGGGGAAGAGGGTGTATGGGGTAGTTGAGGAGGGAGGGGGAGGGGGAGGGGGGAGAGGGTGTGTGGGGTAGTTTAGGGGGGAGGGGGGAGAGGGTGTATGGGGTGGTGGGCTTCTGCACTTAACATGTTACATTTTTCAATACACCTGTTGTGAAATCAGAATTAGAATGAGCGGACATTGTTTATTGTGTACGTGTGCTTTATTGGTGAACAGTCTACAGTGTCCATGTCCCTGACGCACCCAGTGCCCTGAGTCCCACCTCGATGTCACACTCCCCATACATGTGTGCTAGAAACATTGGTTTATCAAAGTCTGACGCACGGCATGTCCCTCCTGTGCATCGCTGCCTCCCTGAAGTGCAGCCCCATCCCCACCCTCCTCATCCTCATTGTCAGGTGGTTGCAGTTCAGCGTCAGGGGGCAGAGGCACATTCCGTCTGATGCACATATTGTGTAGCATGACACATGCCATCACGATCTTGCCCACCTTCTCATGCCCATACAGGAGTGCCCCACCAGACCTGCTAAGGCAGCGAAACCAGGCCTTCAAAAGGCCAAATGTCTGCTCAATTACTACACGGGTATGTGTATGCGCACAATTGTATTCCTCTTCGTGCCTGTTCTGCCGGTTCCGGACTGGGGTAAGGAGCCACCTCTTCAAGGGATAGCCTGCATCACCTGCATGTGTGCAAGAATGGTCATGTGTAAGTGATCATATCATATGGTACGTGTATCAAAGACACCATAGCATGCATTTATTTCCTGTTGGCACTACCATATCCATGCATGAATACAGCCTCATGACGTTACTGCAATGTGTGTATTCATCAGATCGACAGATGTGCTTGGCATCGTCTAGTGGGTGCAGGGGTGTCCTATTCCTTGTGAGTGCCCATGCACTGTGGTAGTCCACGGCGGTTGTTGACATGATTTGGGTGTCGTGTGATCAATTGTATGCTTTCATCCTGTCACTGTTGATGGCAGACTCATGATGATCTCACTCTGCACAACAGATGTGGACATGCTGCTTAGGTGGGCCTCTGTGTTGGTGTTGGGGTGTGTTCATGTATTTTTCCCTCATGTGACTCCTTTGTATGCAGTAATGTAGAACTGCCCTTCTTGATGATGGTATTTGGTACTGTGCATTGGCCATACTAACTGCTTGTCACTGCATTATTGGGTTGTGGGGGCAACGGTCTGATTGTGTGCAGTGTACATGTTGATGGCTATGGAATGGTTCCAACACTGCATCATATTCATGGTAGGGCAGTTTACGTTGTGCATTTTGGGGTCAGGTGTCAGGTGAAGTCTGGCCTGCTTTGGGGTATGAGCATGGTCCATCCTCTCAGGTACTCTCAGCCAGGTGAAGTATGCATTTCTCCCCCCCCATCTCATCCAGGTGAAGTATGCATCTCTCCCCCAATCACCTATCCACATCGCGATGCCATGAGCCTGACATGCAACTCACCGAGAAGCCAGGATCTCTGCCCTGCATGTCGCTCCATGTAGCGTGGTATCGTGGAGTTCCGCAAGAACCTTGAATCATGGGTTGATCCAGGTAATCGGGCACAACAATGTGTGATGATCTTGTTTGAGTCACATACCATTTGCACATTGATGGAGTGGTATAACTTACGGTTGCGGTACACTGCCTCCATGGCATGTGGGACCACCAATTCCACATGGGTGCAGTCGATGGCGCCAACGCAACCAGGGATGCCGGCCGGTGAATGGAAACCAACTTTGGTGTTGGAGATCTCCAGGGTAGTCCGTGGTAGGAAAATGTGGTCGCCTGTGTGCTTCAGGAGGGCATCCAGCGCTTGGTTCAGTGAACATGAGACTAATGGCTGTGATATGCCATGCATGTGCCCCACTGTGTGCTGGTAGGTGCCTGTGGCCAGGAAGTGGAGCACAGACACTACCTTCAGTAGAGGTGGGATGTCGGTGCGTATTTCAAAGAGGCTGACAATGTCGTCATGTATCATGTCCACTACGGTGGTGATGGTGTCCCGGTCCAGACGGAACAGGGTGTGGATCTGCTCAGTGTTTAGGTTGAATGGACTGGCTCTGATGCGAGGGATTGGGGTCTCCCTGTGTGGTGCCACTTGTTGCACTGGTGGGGCATGCTGGGCCTGCCTCACCCTCCTTCTCCTCCTGCATCTCCTCAGTGCTGCCTGTTGTTGTTGTTGTTGTTGTTGTTGCTGGAGTTCCACTTAATCATGTCCTCCAGCCCCATCATTGCTAGTTGTATTGGAATCATTTTGGTGTGTGACTGGGTGTGGGAAGGAGTGGGGTGTGCTCCTTTTGTGCTGGCCCAGTCTATATTGCCTCCACCTGTGCTGATTGTGTGCACATGTGGCAGGTGGGAACACTGCACAAGGGCGTTTACGGGTAGTCCGTGATGCCGGTATTTACTCCATGCCGGTAAGGTACTTTTCGGGCTTCAGTAGGCCGTTATTTGCATGTTCGCCTGACTTGTGATGTCCTCCTGTTTACGCCATGCCGGTATTGCCGACATGAAGGGTCGCGTGCCCGCACCCATGCCGCTATTAGAGGCACTGTTATTTACGGTGCCGCTAATAGCAGGTTGGCGGGTCGTAATGGCCAGGAGCAGTAAGCGATGCCGGTAATCCTTTACCGGCATCGTTTTTTCCCTTACCTCCAATCTCGAAATGAGGCCCATGATGTTGTTCTTTCCCCTTTCCATTTCTGCATTGATGATTTGCATTACCTTAATTCTCGGTTCTGTGATGACTTTTCTGTAGAGAATCAGTGTATTTCATGTCACCATTGCCGTCATTGATGGTAGACGTAGTTCTCTTCTGATCAGAGCCATAGGTGTAGTTTTTGACAGACCAAGTACATTCCTCCAGAAATTGCTCTTGATTTTAACCCATAGAGATCCTGGCAGATGCGGCATGGCGTCAGACCCATATAACATGCTTGATGTTACTTTTGCCTTAAAGAAATTAATCACAGGGATCAGTGAGTACCGACCATATTTATTGTCAATGCCCTTAGCTTGGGTTGTCAGAGTGCTTATTTTTGCCAAGAGTGCTACTTGCATGGGCTGTTCCAAAGCTGTGCTGCTTAGCATCACCCCCAGGTATTTGAAGACCTCTACTTTTTCTAGGGCCGTGCCATTGGCTGTCCATTTGTACTTTTCTCCTTGTTTTATCTTTTTCCCCATAACCAATATCTTGGTCTTTGCTTTGTTCATTTCTAGATTATTGGTTTTCAGAAATTGTGCCAAGTTATTTATCTGTCTTTGAAGACCCACCGGTGACAGGTCAAGGAGTATGATATCGTCGGCGTAAAGTAATCTAGATATTGTCTCTCCTCCTACTGATGGTGGAACAATTCTTAGCTCATTTTCAGAATCTGCATAGCCCGCTATGTAGGCGTAATATAACGCAGGGGCCAGAAGGCACCCCTGCTGCACGCCCCAAGCGGTCTTGATCTCTTCTGATAGGTACCCGGCTTTGTTGAGTCTTACTCGCATTGAGGTTTCTTGATACAATGCTCGAATGTGCCCAATTATTGCTTCTGGACAGTTGTTGTTTTTTAGTTTCTTCCACAAGCGTTCTCTGCTGACGTGGTCGAACGCTTGGACGAGGTTTATTAGTGCTAGATACACTGTGGGGCCATATTGCATGGTTCTTGCTTTTATAGCGCTCAGCAGAAGGATGTTTGTTGTAGTCCCTGTGTTCTTTGTAAATCCTGATTGAAATATGTCAGCCAGGTCTGCAGCTTTTAACCAGTTCTGGAAAGCGTCCAAATCGAGGGATCAGAACACTTTACCAATCACATCTAGGAGAGCAATTGGATGATATTGGCACGAGTCGTCTCGTGGCCCCCTTTTGAAGAATGGGTCTACCGTACCTTTCCTCCATGAAGCTGGTATTTCTCTTGCCTTATTGCATCTCTTGAAAATTTCACTCATTAGATGTGCCCAGTCTTACGGATTTCTCTTCAATTCCAGATTAGATATGCTGTCTGGGCCAGGTGCTCTTGAGTTTGTCAATTTCCTTGATTTTTGATAGAATTGTTTCCGTGTCATCCGGGATTCCCCATAGAGACTTTGTGCTGGTCGTAGATTTGTAGGTCGATGACATGGGTAGTTTGTATAGATTGCTAAAGTGAGAGACCCATTTGGCTTCCCTGACGTTGTTCTGCAGCAAGTCATCATTTACACCGTTTACGTTTCTGATTAAAGACTAGAATTCATTTGAATTTTTACCCTGAATTGTGCAGAGTATTTCCTCAGCATCGTTTTGATATAATGCGTGTCTTCGTTGCATCAGCCACTGTCTGTACTGTGTTTTGGCTTGCTTTACCCATTTTTGGTTTTCCAGCGTATTGGATATTTTGTTGATTCAAATTAGCTGTCTCATGATTTTCCTGCTTGTTATGATCTGTAAATCGTATGTATGACGGTGCTGCTTTCTTCCTTCTGGATTGTTTGCTCTTTCGTGATATATATTTGTAGAAGAGGGGTGTAGTCTATTATATTGCCCCTTGCTCCTTGGGTCCATTTTTATTTTCTGTGGATTCCAAGTACAAATTTGTAATTGACTTCATTGCCTTTTCAGATAGCTTCAATCCGATTCCCTGCTACGTGGTCTCTAGTTCGTGGAACATTCTCTGCTTTATGTCTCTTGGGGCTGACCAAGTTGTTTTCAAAATATTGTGATCGCTGTTTGTGCTTCAGAGAACTGCATAATTCACAATTAAGCCCAAAATGTCCTTTGAGACATAGGTATGGTCTATCGTGCTACCTTGGTTGTTGAGTTCCCAGGTGGGTAAATGTAGATTCGATCTATGGCATGACCAATGGAGATTGTGAAGATCGTATTCGGCCATCAAATTTTCCAAAAGTCTTCCTCTTACAAAAATTGGGGCTGATCTTGGAAGATGGTTCCTTTGGTCTCCAATGTTTACACAGATCACATTGAAGTCACCTGTGACAATTACATGGTTTATGTGGAAATTCAATGATAGCTCTTCTAGTGTGTTGGTTATTATTTCCAAGTATTTGTCATCTTTGATGGACTCCGGATTCCAGTAAGTGTTTAACAGGGCAATGTTTTCCAATATTATGGTTCCTTCAGCGCTTGGTCGCCTTTTCCATGCTAATACTGCTCCTTAAATAAATGGTGAATGTAGGGCTTGAGCGCAGATGTCTAGGTCTGAGCCTGAGCGGATAGCTGTAATTAGTCCTGCTGTTGGCCTGCCTGTCAAACCGTTATTAGTTTGTTCTACGGGTGTGTGGAATCTGGCCTTACTCTGCTAACTGGTCATGGTGGTCTGTGTAACTACTGTACAAGCCACACATCTGCTTAAGTGTTACAGGTTTGTGCTTAATTCTACTGGAATGAGGCCTTTCAGAGTGCCAAATTAAATGTGATGTTGTTACTGTATGAATTGTGCATAGTGTACCCTGACCTTATCGCCCTATAGAATCTGGGCTTGCAGTACTAACTGGACACACTTGGAACTGGTCTCACTTTACCAGCTGGGTCAATGGAATGTGAAAACACTGTTAACGTGCCAAACTTTAATCTAGCCTTAAAATGTTCAATGGGCATAATGAGACCTGGTCATACTGTGGAAATTAGGCATTGTGGTGTCTGCAAAGTTAGCATTTAAATATGAGTCTGGCACTGACAACAATTCCATCTGGCTGTGGTGTGCAACATTCTAGCCATGCTGTGATCCAGAAACCTGGTGAAACTTATCTAACTGAACAGTCAGGAATCTCGCAGTACTTTGCTGAGTGGGCATAATGGAATGTTGTCATCCTCTATTAACGGGGCATTATCTAGCTATTTGCTGCAATGATATGATATATGATATGATATGGCATTTGTAACGCGCCTATACACAGGTGTTTCAATGCTAACTTGTCATCATTTCTCTCCACCCCTCTCTCTCCACGTGTGGTGTCCCCAGGGCTCTATCCTCTCACCCTGGCTCTTCAATGTCTATCTTGTCCCTCTGGACCACCTGACCTCCATGTTCTCTTATAACTTTCAGTGTTATGCGGATGACACTCAGCTGTCTTTCAGGCTTCCATCAGTCTCCTCTCCTCCCTCACTCATTCTTGACTGTCTATCCGTGATTCAGGATTGATGCGTTTCCAACAATCTTTGCATTAATGCCAGTAATATGGAGATCCTTCTTATTGGGACCCCTGCTTTCCCTCTCTCACTCTGGTCACCCTCCTTGGGCCCTTTGCACTCACCTTCCTGTGAGGCAAAAGACCTTGGCGTCATCTTCGACTCCAACTTCTCCTTCGCTCCTCACATCTTGAACCTTGCCAAAAAGGCCCACTTCCAGCTGCACCTCCTCAGTGGTACTCTTCCTTTTCTCACTTTCCCTGAGAATCTCATTGTCTCCAGAGCTCTGGTTCTCTCTAGGCTGGACTACTGCAACAGCCTCTTTCTCAATCTGCCTTCTTCTACTCTGCACACTCTACAACTAATCCAGAACAGGACTGCCAGACAAATCCTTGGCCTCAAGCCCAGGGACTGCATCTCTCCAGCCCTGTAATCTCTCCATTGGGTCCCAGTGGCTTCAAGGATCAAGTTCAAGACCCTCTGCATTGTCCACAAGGCTTTCTGGGGGCCAGGGACCCCACTACTTCCAACTCTCTCTTATGAAATACCTTACTTCTAGAGCCCATCACTGAGTTACCTCCTAGCAGAACGTGGGGATACATCGCTCTCCTCTGCAGTTGCCTCCTCTGGAATAGCCTCCCTGCCCCTCTCAGACTTTAGCCGGACCACATGAAGTTCCGGAAAGAGCTCAAGGCTGTCTTTTTCTCATCTCCCTTCTCTCTCTCGCTCCTTTGCTAACTTATATGTCTGCTGCGCTGACTGGTTACTTGGTTCCCTCAGATTCTCACTAGATACCAGGCTCCTCCATGACCAGTCTTCCTTTTCACTGCCACCTGGCCTAGTGCACAGTTAGGGGCTGTACATATAACCCCTACAGCCTCCCTGCCTCCTGCACTCACTCAGTGCCATCCTGCCCTGATCGCACTCCCCCCCTTCTTCTCCCTCACACTTTATCAGTCTCCTGGGGTGGCTGTGCCTCTCCTACCTATCCTCTCAACCATGGTGTTCCCCAAGGCTCCTTCTTTGGCCGTTTTCTCTTCTCACTTTATACCACCTTCCTAGACCCTATCATCTCCTCTTTTGGCGTTTGACACCATTTCTACGCAGACGATACTCCACTTTTCCTTTCCTTCTCCTCCTTCTTTGACATCCACTTGAAGCTTTCATCTTGTCTTTCCACCATTAAATTTTGGATGTCCTCTCACTTCCTATCCCTAAATGTGGACAAAACTGAAGTCCTGTTCTTTCCTGCCAACACTACTCCTCCCTCTCCCCTCCTCCTTTCATTCTCTTTTCCCCTTCCAAACTCTCCTTATCTCCCCATGCCCGCAACCTTGGCCTTCACATTGATTCCAATCTCTCCCTCTCTCACCACATTTCTCTCACGGCTAAATCCTGCCGCTTTCACCTTTTTAACATCCGTCAAATTCGACACTACCTCACATTCCATGCCACTAAGCTCTTAATCTCCTCCCTTATCTTCTCCAGACGTTTCTACTGCTCCACTTTCTTATTTGGATGCCGCTCCTCTCACCTCACTCCCCTCAAATCTGTCTATCACTGTGCTATTCGCTCTCTCTGCCTTCTCTCACCCCTTGACTCCATCTCCTCTTCCCTCTCCTCACTTGGTTGGCTCCCTTTTCACCCCCAGCTTAAATTCAATTTCCTCTGCCTCGTATTCAAATCCCTCTATGGTCTTGCTCTACCTCACCTTTCCTCCCTTCTCGCTTTCTACACTCCTTCTGGCCCACTCAGCTCTGCTGATCTGTTCCTTCTCACTTCTCTCCTCCCCCTCCCAGCTGTGCCACTTCTCGCTTCCGCTCCTTCATGCTACTTGCTCCTTTCCACTGGAACCGTCTCCCTCTCCACATCCGATCTATTTCCTCCGATCCCACCTTCCGCACTTCCCTAAAATCCTACCTCCTCCACTCACCTCCCTAACTCCTACTCTTCCTTCCTCACACCACTCTCTCCTTACCCTCTACTCCTATTGCTTCTCTCGCCTTTGGTCTTCTCCCCTCATGCTTAACTACATCACTCATGTAAATTGTTCTTTACACTGTTCCTAGCACTTGATCCTAATGTTATTATGTCTTGCTTATTCTCATTCTTGTTATCCTCCTGCTTCTCTCCCTCTCCTCACATGCTCAACCTCTTCAATCTTGTAAATTGTTCCTTATACTGTTTTCTGGTACTTGATACAAATGTTACTCTGTTTTGCTAATTGTTATTCTCCTAGTCCTTTTGTAAAGCGCTTTGGTGTAAAGCACCCTATAAATGTTAATAAATACAAATACTAGCCCTTGCGCTTCTATTTTCGCACTTGCACGATCCGAAAGACACAAGGCCTAGTAAAATTATTTGTCTTGTGCTCCCTATACCTTCCCTCCCTGTTCTTGTGGTGCCCAGACACACTTGTGTACAGACACGTTATAAATGCCATACCATGGCATATGATTGAGTGAATACATGACCATTACTATGCTTCTACTGTGTTCATGCAGAGATCTACATGGCAGCTGGTTCCAATGGTGTGTGTGCCTGGCCTTTTGTTAATTAAACCTGGAAATGGTGCGCTGATATGCACATTTGATGGCAATAGGTCATATGATAGTGATTGCCACATATTATTGCAATATCTAGCAATGTGTGATTCTTCCTGGGTACTAGACAGCAGTGCCTGCCATATTCCTATACATCAGACACAACTACTGGCGTTGCCAGTGCATGCTGTGTAATGACGTCACTCACACTTTATATAAACGTAGCATCTCTGCTGCTCTCTCCGTACAGACACCTCTTCCTCTATCCCCCATAATCTCATACCTTCTTCCACGTTCCCTCACCCCCTAGTTTATCCCAGTAGCACCAGAGGGTGGATGCCTCCTGCAGTGATGCTGTTTCCCAGGGTAGAGCAGTGGAGCACTGCTTCATTGACAGAAGAATAATAATAATGATAACGTGTGTTCCTATATAGCACGCGATGCTAGATTGCCCCTGCTTCTAAGCGCTGTAATAACACATGCTGTTATTGCCCAGTTTGATGCTACTCTCACTGCAGTCAGATTTTCAAGACACACTGGCACTGTTGGCTCAAGCGACAATGCGGAAATAATGAACCTTGTGCTTCCCCCCTTCAGGTCCTCCACTACGTGAAGAACATGAACGTATCCATTGGAAATGGGGACACAGTGTCCTTCGATGTGAATGGAGACGCTCCACTTGCTTATGACATCCTCAATGTGCAGATACTTAACAGCGATGACGTCCATCTGGAAAATGTGGGCCGCTATGACCCCCGAGATGGCAAGGGTGTTACTGTCAACACAAACTCCATTCTGTGGGCCAAATTCTCACAGGTGAGAAGCACCCAGTCCACACCAGTAATGGGGCGTCATCTATGTTTACCATGCATGCTAGTAGAGTCCTGCTAGATAACACACATTGCAGAGGTGCGTGCACAATGCAGAGGACAGGAGGACCTGCAATCAGCTGGTTCCTGATGGGTATTTATGTGATACAAGAAGACATCGGTGAGCCAATCACTCTCCAAAGTCTCCTTTGCTCCTTTCAAGCTCAATGATTAACCCAAAAAGAGGTCAAAGGCCACCCAAAAAACAAACATGAGATAAAGAATGTAGCAGCCAATGAAAGAGGAATTATATAAACCACAAGACTGTGCCAGCTTTGACACCCCAACACATATGTAGGGTGTCCTAGCTGGATCGTGATAAGGTTGACCGGTCCATCAGACTTTAGCATGAGGCTGTTGTGTGACCGCCCTGTACTTTCCCTATGGCACACTCTGAGTATCATGGCTCAGCTCAGGTGTCCTGTTGCACTGTGCATTAATGTGATACTTCATGTGATGTGCCAACAAACTCATATATGCAGTCGCCATGAGCACAGACTTAAGCCTGGTGGTGTTGCCATCTCTGCAACCCGTGGTTAGTTATGAAAGGTGTGTGACTCTAATGTGTGGCTGACATCTTCCTTTCAGCCTGCTGCCCTAAACAGCCCATGCCCCCGCCCCCCAACTGTTCACTATCACATCTCACCTGTTTTACTGAAAGGAAGCCACCCCTTGGTTGCCCATCTCCACCCCATCACTACCTCCTACTGTTGCCACCGCACTATGCACCCAAAGGTCGCTGCACACAGGGGAGATGATATAGATGCTCTTCTCCAACACTATCCAACAGCCTACGGCATACTGCACAGAAAGCATACACTTCCCCACACACAGGCAACAGTGCACGCCTCCCGCCTCCCACAGATGTTCTGAAGGCAGCCATGAGCCCACCCACAGCCCTACCTCTTAGCTTGCAGGACCTGAAGCACCGAGAGGCCATGCAATAGGAAGATACAGTAACATAACTTTCATATCCCCAGCTCCTTTCGGTGGACTTGCTTTAAGCCATGCCAAGTGTGGCCCACCACTGCACCCACTGGATGACGAGTTTCTCTGGAACTGAGGTGTTCTTGCATAAGTGTGGGGGACCTCGGATGGGGCCAGCTGGTACCTCCAGTGGTGACCTCTTGAGGTCAAGAAAATGTTCCTTGCGGGAGCAGGTGAAGGCTGAGGCCAACATAGGATGCTCCATCTCTGCATTGCTATTCTCCACTTTCCCACCTGGTTCTCCTGGTGATTTCTTTCTGGGAAAGGTTATTTTAAGGGAGAAGGAATGGGTAGCAAGCATTGGGAAAGCCAACTGCTAAGGCGTTGGTGCAGGTTGTGTAAAGGTGTGCAATTGCATTGTATCTGTGTTTTTTTTAATGAGATTCAATGTTGATTTCTAAAAGTTTGTGAATTTTGAATTTTTGTGTAAATTGTTGTCCTGTGACACATTTGAAAATATAATTAAAGCAATGTTATTTTACATTTGAAAAGGTGCAGGATCTACATTTTAAGGCAATCTAGTTCATTTGAAATAGTAAGACATTCAATACAATGGGCATCACGCTCTCCAGCGCTCTGGTCCTCTCCAGGCTGGACTACTGCAACAGCCTCTTCCTCAATCTTCCTTTATCCTCCCTTCGTCCCCTTCAACTAATCCAGACTAGGACTGCAGGATTTATCATTGGCCTCAGGCCCAGGGACCGCATCACTCCACCCCTAAAACCTCTCCACTGGCTCCCGGTAGCTGCAAGGATCAAGTTCAAGGCCCTCTGCATCCTCCACAATGCTTTCTGGGGCCTGGGCCTTCACTATATCCAACTCTCTCTCCCTAAATACCCCCCTACTAGATCCCTTCAGTCTTCTAGCTCCAACTCTCTGCAGATCAGATGCTTCTCTAAGCATAGAGTGCGGCGGGGGGCAGATCTCTCTCCTCCGCAGGAGCCTTCCTCTGGAATAGACTCCATGCCCCTCTAAAGCTTGAGCCGAATCTCCTTAAGTTCCAGAAGCTCCTCAAGACCCTCCTTTTCTCATCTTTCTTCCCTCCCCCCAGCCCCTGCAAATGCCTGTGTCTGCCTCAGTGACTGGCTACCTAGTTCCCTCTGAGTTCTACAGGACACCAGGCCCCCCTGCCAAGTCCACCTCCTTCCTTGCACTTAGCATGTGGTCTCTCATCCCCCGCACCACATGCAGTCCCCTACACTTGCCCATTTGGCCTCCCCTTAGCACTCACCTAGCCCCTGTGCCCCCCCTGCTCCCTCCCTTTTTACTTGCACTCTCTCCTCTTTGCCCTGCACTTCCCTTACCACTCTAGCACTTCGCATTTCGCGCAGACTGCCACCCCCCGCACATATTGTTACTGCACTTGCACAATTCAAATGTCACAAGGCCTAGTAGGACCATTATTGGTATCTTTTCCCTTGTTCCCCCACCCTTTCATTTTGTCTTTTGGTGCCTTGAAACACCGTTTCTTGTATAGGCGCCTTACAAATAACCAATAAATACATTAAATAAAACGCCATCAAAGAGTGCATGTCAAGTAGTTTACAGTAACAGATTTAGTGGCTGTATTCTTCCCATCTTTGTCAAGTGACGTCTTCTCCCATTTCTGAGACATGCAATAATAGTTGTTAAGATAACGGAATGAATGGACACTCAGTGCTTTAACATGAGAAGTGTAGGGCAGACCCAAAAAAACAATCGATACAAAATCACTCCAGAAAGCGTTAATAAAGAGTGCATGACTTGCAAGAAAAAACAATGTTTTATTACATGCAAATATGTCTGGGAGTGTCAGTCAGTCCCATAGAACTGACAACTGAAACCACGCTGGACACGCCTATTCTAATATACATATTTCATAGGAGAAAACCGCACATTAACATAAGCACAATATGTCAGATACAGCATAATCCCATGTTCCCCATTGGCTAACATGGATACACAAATCTAAACATCCCCTGTAGTTCATCTCACCATTGGTTGTGGACATCTAAGTACAACCCTTACAGGATAATCTACTGTAACGAGATTGGTTCATTATACCCAGGTAAATTGTGGCAACAAGTTACTCTTCTTATTGGTCAAGACAACTTTGAACATCTTGTGATGTGCATACACCCTAGAGGGCCCAATCAGGGAGGTAGTGTGAACAAAGAGGTCAAACCTGCCCGGCGATACACTAGCTTCTTAATGAGATGAGACAATTTGACACCCCTGAATGGCTCATTTGACTTTGCAGCTGTACACTTTGGCATCACCTCTTGTGACTCCCATCTGAGAACACGCTGCACCCCTAACACGGCCCCTACTCTATCTCTCTTGGGAACCAGGTGTTTAGAAAAACACAGTGGAGGCACCACTGTTGGGAATTAATTTCTCATATTTGTTTGTCCCAGTTAATAAAAACAACTGCAGTTCAAATGGTCTGGCTAGTTTTCCCTGGGGGAGCTATTGCGCTAAACCTAGCTTTACCGCTTGGCAGTGACCGATATCCGGCCCTGTTCTCATTAAGGCTGTCCTCCACAGCTGCAACACTAATCTAATCATCTAAGACCAACATTCAGTTCCCTGCTCCTGTACACTACTCAACCTGACACAATTTACTCTACTCCAACCTGGCAATGCATGGCTCTCCCTCTGCTCCAACCTGGCAATGCTTGGCTCTGCCTCTGCTCCAACCTGGCCAAGCCTGGCTCTGCCTCTGCTCTAACCTGATAATGCCTGGCTCTGCATCTGCTCCAACCTGGCAATACCTGGTTCTGCCTCTGCTCCAACCTGGCAATGCCTGGCTCTCCCTTTAATCCAATCTGGCAATGCCTTGCTCTCCCTCTGCTCCAACCTGGCAAAGCCTGGCTCTGCCTCTGCTCCAACCTGGCAATGCCTGGTTCTGCCTCTGCTCCAACCTGGCAATGCCTGGCTCTCCCTCTAATCCAATCTGGCAATGCCTTGCTCTCCCTCTGCTTCAACCTGGCAATGCCTGGCTGTGCCTCTGCTCCAACCTGGCAATTCCCGGCTCTGCCTCTGCTCCAACATGGCAATACCTGGCTCTCCCTCTGCTGCACCCTGGCAATGCCTGGCTCTGTCTCTGCTCTAACCTGGCAATGCCTGGCTATGCCTCTGTTCCAACCTGGCAATGCCTGGCTATGCCTCTGCTCCAACCTGGCAATGCCCGGCTCTCCCTCTGCTCCAACCTGGCATTGCCTGGCTTTGCCTCTGCTCCAACCTGGCAATGCCTAGCTCTCCCCATTTATATCCAGTGTATTAACCCACAGTGTTGGCACCGGAGATAACACAAGTAATGATCATTTAAAGTGGTCACTGCACAGACTATCCCTTAACTTGCTGGTTGCTCTGCCACCTATGAACGCCAACTTCTCTCCTAGTGGAAATGTTGAATAGGTGATGTACCAAACGTAATGGTGGGCAGTCGGGTCCGACTGAGATATTTGCTCTTTACGCATACGCAGTCTGCAAGGACCCTTTATTCTCCTCCCTGACCATGCTATGGCCAGTGGTCTTGCCTTCTCCAAGTACTACACAGATTGTGAATGAGGCAATGGGCGGGGTCAAAGGTCTCTGGAGAAGGGAAATGCACACCTAGACATGAAGCTTTCCATGTGCCACACAACCCTTAGGTTGTCCTAAATCTCCCATCATCAAAGGCATTGAGTGCTGGCTGTTGCTCCCATGTGTGCCTGCTGAAAGACTCACAACAGCTCTCCTGCAGTTTAGTCCATCTAGAAGCTGTGCCCAAACAACACATCTCCAAGTCTGTCCAGTTTGTGAGAATCAAGTTGTCAATTACCAAAGACTTGAAAGTACATTTGCAAAGCACAAGGGATTGTTTAGGCCAACATTACTTTGCATTCTGGTACATGTAAATTTCCATTCACCTTGGTGAAAATAAAACCATAATTACAATTTGCGCTCAATATAAGGTTTTATATATTTGTCTATATTTGTCAGATTTGTTCATATTGCGATTGACATTCTTTTATTCATCTTTATAAAACAGAACATTTGTTTAGCTACTTAAAACTTCAGATTAGCCAACATGAATGTCAGTTAGGGAGGAGAAGATAAGTAGTCAATTTCCAGGGGATTGCCAGTTTGCCAGTTTGGGATTTGGGCAATCCCCCAACTGCCAAACATGCGCTTCCTTTTCTCGCTTGGTGTCTTCTCTAACACTATCCGTAACGCTTCTTCTCCTCCTATGCCTTAGCTTTTTCTGCTGCCTTCTCGCTCCTTCTGCTGACCCTTTCTTGCACCTCCTCCTTCTCATTCTCAACCTCACACAGACTTTCCCTCCTTCTGAACTCCCCTCTCGGCCTACACCTTCCTGCTCCAATTTCAGATCCATCTCTGTTGTACACCAAGTTTCAGCCAAAATATTGTTACTGCACTCTTGCATCTCTCGGATTCTATGGGGAGGAATTGATAGCTCAGGAGCAACGCATTTGTCTTGGATGGAAGACAACACAGCGCAACGCAGGTTCGAATCTCGATCCCGCGCTTAGAAACCACTCGCTGGTATTAAGCGCATTATGAACAATAAATATAATAAAATACATAAATATAGGAATTTGATCCTGCCGCTAGGTGTGGTCATGTTTATGCTATACATTTGATTGGTGTAACTATGACCTTTCACCCAGATTGCATTTTCCCAAGGTGACTCTCATGACTTAATTAAACCCAAGCACCATCTGGGGAAATGTTACGGATAACTCAAAGAACACTCCAACTCCCAGAGAAGGTTCAAGGTTATGTATTGATGTCATTGGCAGGGTGTAATGGCAGACCCATCTATCTCATCTAGATCCAGACATTCCCAGCCATTACCCAGGCATTACTAGTCTCCTCTAGAGAGATACTATTTTCCCTACAGTCTAGTACCTATTTTGCTGTCAAGGAGACGCTAAAGGCAATTACCTTCATTGTCTAAGCTCCCTCCAGGTCTTTCAAAACTAATCCTATACTATCAAGGTTGTTTATATTGAAATAGATGAAGGAATGTGACCGCCAGATAGCCTGATTTTCCTCTCCCGGTCTCCGAATGTAATTCTCCCCTTTCTACTCTCATGCATCCAACTCCACCCACCTCTGTCTTCTTCTGCGTACGTCTTCCTCCTCTGTCCACCCAATGTCTCTCACTGTTCTACTTGCCTCTACTCTTTGGTGTTTTAACCTCCTCCTCCCTAGTACTACTCGCTCCTCCATACTACTACTCCCTCCTCCACACTACTACTAGTCCACCCCACCCCGCCTCCTATTCTGTCACCATCCTTTCACACTGTTAAGCACTTCCACTCACTTGCTGCAATTCCTCTGCCACTCTCACCTACCAACCTTGCAAGCTCAATAACCACACAATACTCAACCTATTCTTCAATACACCTCCACACTCCAGTCCACCATCCTACCTTCTCCTGATCAATTGAACTGCCACCTTCTGGTATTCTGACCTAACAAGACCAATCCACACCTTCCTGTTTCCTTTTACCTTCTTATCTCCCCCTCCTCCTTCCATTGGATTACTGGCTCTCACCAGTCTGGCCTTGTCTTCCCCGCCTGGGTGGTATGTCACAAAGAGGAAGTTACAAGCAGCAGGGTAAGCCCCACACATTTTCTCCGTGCGGGGCTGCGTTGCAAAGTGTCCAAGTTCATGTTACGTGGCTTTGACGAAGCTCTCGCCAATGAAGTCTCTTCCGTTATAAGTCCTTGTTGAAGCCAGTTTGGCACAGCACTTTAGTTGCTGCGCGCGCCAGCACTGGAGTGCGGTGTGCACATCTCCGACAGCCGCACATGTGCTTTGGGTTCTCACCCTCTGTGGCTCAGATGATTGTAGACTATTGTCATGGGGTTCTGATGGGCTGTAGTCTTGAAGTTAGTCTCTTGACACTGCTTATGTCAGGTCCCAGGAAAAAAACTGAAAACCTGACCAGCGTTTTCAGTAAGAGGCATGGGGCGATGCAAGGTAGTGCTACATATATATAAGCAGGCACTTGGGGAGGGGACATGAATTGGGACCTTCTAAGCTGTCACTGTCCCCCTCTGGGCTGGGCCTGGCTCCCACCCTGGTAGGCCTGCTATCACCACAGGCTGAGAGGGATTCCTATCGCCCCCTGGAGAGGTCAGATTTCTGACCTGTCACAGCTCCCACTCATTGCCGTTCTGGCACAAGACTGCTGTAGTTTGGATCCGCACATGGCAGCGTGTGCATGGTAAATAAGACCAAATGAACATGTGCTTCCCGGGGATTATGTGTTCTAGTGTACAACATGCATTCTGTAAAGGAATGTAATCGCTGGTTCAACCTGACTGCACACTTTAAAACCTTTGTCTTGGGACAATATACATATATCAGCCCCCACCCCCTCTAGCGGTCTTAATAACACATCCTATGGTGTGAAAGGTCACAGCGCCACATCCTGCAGAATGTGGTGTCCTGCGAGCACTGCTGCCACAGGGGTGCATGTGCACTGGTGATCCTACTTATATTGGTAGCTGGGCATGGTGCAGGGAGATGCGGCAAGCATCTTCCAAACAGCTGGATCAGGATGGTGTGTGCACTGTGCAGGGCACAACCCGGGAGCCCTCATGCGCAGGCGCGGGCCATGCCCTACTGAGAAGAAAAAATCCAACACAATATGATGGCCATTTGAACGAGATTCCTGAAGAAGCAGAGAAACTAGATGGCAAAGATGAATGGTGACGTCACACAAAATCAAATTGACACCCATAGAAGAGATAAAGAAACCAGAGGATGCAGACGATTTATAAACCATCAAGAAAGTATCAAGGATAAGTGACATCTTGGGATCAAGGTGACGAAACCTATGCCACAGACCTGATAAAGATGCTGAGTTAGTTTAAACGTGTACAGATGCAATGAAATGCAAGCAGCAAAGCAATCATGAAGCTAGCCACATGCTTTTGAACAGTTAAAGCACGGCAAGTGCCAACATATACATATATAGATACATATGGACAAGTAAAGGATGGATGTTTCACTAAACATATAAGCAGTACTAAACAAAGAAGGCCTCAATTTTCAGTGTGTCGCAGTTAATAAAGCAATTCAATGCGCAAAATGAATCTCAGTTAAAGGAGTTTACCGAGCCAAGAGAGCCAAGGTCTTATCAAACTGGAATTGGCTGACATTGGATACAATTAACGTGAAGGAACAGAGGCTCCTGTTCAAAAAGGTCAAGCAAAACAAAAGACGTCTGAGGACTATTGGAGAATAAAATCAAATACACGAAAATGCTCAATTTCATGGTGTCCAGTCACGTGATAAAGGGAAGTTGGACGAGCAAGATGGTCACACCTACGCATGGAGGCCGGCTGTGCCCATACTCCTCAAAAATTCTCAGAACACAGTACAAACTCAAGGCCAACCTCAGAGCACTAATTCATACTGGACCATTGAGGTGATGATGGATGATATGCTAATTGGTGGGAAGCTGGTGCTAAAACAAGCTCACCCACACCTGGTTATTCAGTCTGCATGCTGCTAGACGTAGGTGGAAAAGTCCTGGCAGGGGTTAGAAGCTGTCCAATTGTAGGGTACCGTGTAATTAAGGGTCCTATAGCTTGTGTAGCCAATGGGACATCGTACATTTAGTGACGTTCATAGTGGCCATTTTGACGGGAGGGCTTAGTTGCTCCACCTGATGTAAAGTATCCTATCAGCTTCCTCTACTGCTCTATACAGATATAGAGCCTATACCTAGTAATATTTCAAAGAAGGTAGCAGGAACTTGGGGTTGGTCACCCCGAGTTACCTGGGGGCAACCAGACGTGGACTCCCTGCTCACTGTGCTCAGAGAGACAAAGTTTCACCTCACTGATGAGGCCCAACAAGGCTGAAACACGTGTATGGGGTTGCGTTTGGTACTCTTGGTCAGAGAGGAATTTGCATAGCATTTCGGTACTGGACTGCCCATGTGGGCGGGACAAAGACTGATATGCAAATGGATATTTCCCATCAATGAAAGGTACCGTTAGCAAAAAGCGTGTGCTTCAAATTCTTATCTTAGAGCAGGTTATCATGCCATGTTCAATCTGGAGTGGAGCGCTTGCTACCTTTTTTGAAATATACCTAGAAATACACTTAGACCCAATCACACCCTCTGTTACGTTTTTGGAGTTTGCCACGTAGGATGACGTTGGTAATGAAGCAGGTCAAAAGGTCAATGATGGCCATTTTTGGGTATAAGAGCCCAGTTTTTTTAATGAAGTAAGTAGAGTCAGAGGATCGAGCGGATTTTCGTTGTACTCCCTGTTTTAGATACTTGATACTAAAACAGACAAACTTTGCCAAACTATTTGTGTTGTCTTGATTATTGATGTATGAATAAAATCTGCATCCCCATCCATCTCCAGGGTATTGCTACTCATCTTAAAGGGCTGACTGAGAGAACACCCAGCTCGAGCGTGTTATAAATAACCAATTATAATGATAATTTTGGGAATGCCGCGCATGCTTGCAGCAGTTTGCTCCAGCTTTCTCTCTCTCGCGCTGAACAGCTCTAAGACGCTCCTCCGTGTTCAGCAGTCACTGGGTAACAGTGATGTGGGTAATGTATTTGCTGCTGGTTACACATCTAACGCCAGTCAGGTAACGCCGGTCAGCTCTTCACTCATAGGGGCTCATCATGAGGTTACTGCTGCATTTAAGGGTCTGCCCAATCACAAGTGTGGCAGCTCTAACCTGGGAGTAAATGCTCTAACCTAACGCCCATTTGCGTTAATTGCGCGGAAAATGCCCAATGGGTCTAATGGACCAAATGGGGAATGGGGAATACCCATTACCATCCAACCCTTGATCCGGGTGGCGGTATCTCTATTAGCCTGGGTGGTATTGATACCAACCAACTCGTGATAAGGCCCATAGTCTCTGCGATAAGAAGGGAAATGCTAGCGAGCAACTGGTTCTAGAGGAGGGCAGGAGATAAGGGTCTGCATACCAGTATTCAGGCACAGGAATGGAGGAAAGGAATTTAATCAGCTAGAAAGAGGAGAGGAGTAGAGGAGAAGGAGGAAGTTGGAGAGAATAGATGAGAGGTGAGGTGGTAAAGAGAAGTAGAGAGAAGGATGGGAGGAACATCAGAGGAGGATGGTGTAGATAGAGAGGAGAGGGGAAATGGTTGAAGATCAAAAGAGGATATGAGGAAAAGGGGGCTGGTATCTTGAGGGGGGTCTGGCAGAGTTTTTAAGAGGAGAGGTGGAATAATAGCAGCTCAGAGGAGGACATGGAGATGGACTTAATCCTGAACCCCAGACATTAGAAGAGGAAAAGTGGGTGGAACGGGAAGGCTGCAAGTGGGAGGGGTGGAGGCACATGCGTGTGGCATGCCATCAAGGAGTTACAAGAGGAGACAGGAAGAAGGACAGAGAAGGAACCCAACATATCTAGGAGGAGAGATTGGGCTCATTGTCATTAATACCAGGACCCTTACACTTTAAGGGGACTGATGCTCTAGAATGACTGGCAATGGAAAGCCGAAGGAAGTATTTCACTGTTGGGAACCCTGAATCCTGCTGCTTGATATCTACAAGCTGTTGCTGGACAAATGTCTATTGGACACAGGTGTCAGGGGAGGGGGTGGAGCCATGGTCTCACTGCACGAGAGGACTATCAATAAGCAACAAAGCTGCACCAGAAACCAATGTTTATAGAAACTGCGTGACCTGGGGTGACCTCAGAACTGCTGGGGACTTTCAGTAGAGACTGAAACTGGACTCCTGTATTTTGTTGATCAGAGGACATGTTGACTTTTTCTTTTGTTTGAACTACATTGTAGTTAGTTATTTGTGTGTAGAACCCCAGCGGAATATACATACCCCTTTGAACCCATTTTTCCATCTGTTGCCTGATTGTGGCATTGGCTGGATGTTATGACACCTGTGGTGTGGGACCCTCCCCAGTGTGTTGCCCCTTTAAGGGAATGTGTCCCTCCCCTGTGTGTTGCCCTTTTAACATGGGCCATGGGGCCCAAGCTAATAAAAGGAGACCTTGCAGACACGCCCACCAGAAGGGCTGCAGACTCAAAAGAGGAGCGAATGAGTCCGTGTGTCATTTATGTAGGCATGCAGGCCTACACGTGGAGGCACAGGCCAAAATGCCCTGATGACGTGGGACCCTCGTGCCAGGACGGTGGCAGAGGTCTGCATGGTCATGGGCATCGCTGGCTGTGCCCCCACTCCCACTGGTGCTGGTGTCCTATAGCACCTTGGGGCCTGCTGGATGACCATAGCAGTCCCCAACTCCCACAGGCACAGGGCCGATTGTGTGCTGGTGATCCCAGCACTATGTAGGCCCACTGGATTTCCATGCTGGGTCCCCCAAAACACCACCCTCCTACAGGTTACATGATTTGTGAGCAGTGCTGTCTCCCCGGCCTTTGCCTTCCCTGATGACTCAGTACTGGGAGGTTTTGACGTGTACCTTTCTTCATATGGCTAATGTACGCCTTGCAGGTTGGGGTTGCATTGCTGATTTGTCTGTTGTCCTCCTGCAGGTCCCACACTCTGTCTGCAGTGAAGATTGCCCCCCGGGGTACAGAAAGGCTGGCAGAGAAGGGAAGCCTGTCTGCTGCTTCCAGTGCATTCCATGTTCCCATGGGGAGATCAAAGACCCTGGTCAGTTTTGACATATGAAATTAGTTGATAAAGGTCACTCAGTAAATGTTGTCATGCATTTTAAAATGTTAAAAAAGTGTTAGCAACTCATTGGGTGTGTTTTAGGGTCCAGCAGAAGAGGGGTTCCTGTGGTCCAGATTTGAAATTACGTTTCCACTATGCTTACCAGGAACTAAGTAGGGTTATTTTATAATGAATTGGAAACAGAGTCCAAGGGATTATTCTACAATTCATAACAGAAAGTGTTCAAGAGTTCATAAGGACCACACAAATAATATGCTCATTGTTTCTACAGGTTAGTCAACATGTGTAAGAAGTGCATTCCTGAATGCTTTCCTTTGTCCTGTGAGGGAGGGGTACTGCTGCAGGACTCTGGATACTGCTGCAGGACTTTGGATACTGCTGTAGGACTCTGGATAATTCCGCAGGACTCTAGATACTGCTGCAGGCCTCTGGATACTGCCGTAGGACTCTGGATAATGCTGCAGGACTCTGGATACTGCTGCAGGACTCTGGGTACTGCAGCAGGACTCTGGATACTGCTGTAGGACTCTGGATACTGCTGTAGGACTCTGGATACTGCTGCAGGATTCTGGATACTGCCACAGGACTTTGGATACTGATGCAAGACTCTGGATACTGCTGCAGGTAGATACTGCTGCAGGGCTCTGGATACTGCTGCGGAACTCTGGATACTGCTGCTGGACTCTAGATACTGCTGCAGGACTCTGGATACTACTGCAGGACTCTGGATACTGATGCAGGATTCTGGATACTGCTGCAGGACTCTGGATATTGCCGCAGGACTCTGGATACTGCTGCAGGACCCTGGATATGGCTGCAGGACCCAGGATACTGCCACATGACTCTGGATACTGCTGCAGGACTCTGGATACTGCTGTAGGACTCTGGATACTGCTGTAGGACTCTGGATAATGCTGCAGGACTCTGGATACTGCTGCAGGACTCTGGATATGCGACATGACTCTGGATACTGCTGCAGGACTCTGGATACTGCTGTAGGAATCTGGATACTGCTGTAGGACTCTGGATACTGCTGCAGGTAGATACTGCCACAGGAATCTGGATACTGCTGCGGAACTCTGGATACTGCTGCTGGACTCTAGATACTGCTGCAGGACTCTGGATACTGCTGCAGGACTCTGGATACTGATGCAGGATTCTGGATACTGCCGCAGGACTCTGGATACTGCTGCAGGACCCTGGATACGGCTGCAGGACCCTGGATACCGCTGCAGGACTCTGGATGCTGCCGCAGGACTCTGGATACTGCTGCAGCACTCTGGATACTGCTGCAGGACTCTGGATAGTGCTGCAGCACTCTGTATACTGCTGCGGGGCTCTGGAAACTGCTGCAGAACACTGGATAGTATTGCCTCATTTAGAAATAGAAGGCAAAGGGCTTCCTGCAGACTGGGATGTGCAATGAAGCATCAAAGCAGGCATGATGCCCTTATTGTGCCAATAACCATGTCTTTAGCATGTGCCTGGATGCATAGACAAAAAAAAAAAGAAAATGCAATTCTAATATGATGATGTGTGTCCCCTTGCGGTTATTTGAGAAGCTGCATGGGTGTGGAGGTTTTTAATCCATGCAAAACAGGGTTAATCCCCATTGCAATCAGAAGCATACCATACCATGTATTAATCACGAGCAGGGTCTTTCTGGACACTTTCCACTCATTTACTAAATGGCCAGGAGGATAGCTCTGGGGCCATGCGTTTGTTTTGGAAGCAAGACAATGCACAGCAACACAGGTTTTAAAAGCTATGCCGCACTAAGCGCGTTATAAATGATGAAGGAATTCATAACAGCGTTGATGGATGTTCTTTCCAGAGCTAAAGCTCTACTTCACTGGTGCTGTTCTGTATGCTCAACATACTGGGGCACTGTGTCGTGCCGAGCAGGCACCCTTCTGGAAACATCCCCAACGTGTCACTGTGACGAAATGACCACTACTATTCTGCAGGAGAACAGGGATGAGGAGTGGCTAAAACTCATACTAAACCATCAGTAATCCCAATCATAACGTTTAAGCAGGCACCTCCCAATAAGGTATACCGCCTTTGCCGCTTTGGGTAAAATGTGCAGAAGGCAGACTATATACTTCAGAAGGGGTGTGAGCTGATACAGAAGCAATCCAAACAAAAATTGTGTGGTGTCCAGCAGAAAATAAAATAGGATCTTTACTTGAAATAGCAAAAATGAGCACACCCACTAAAACACTACTTGCCCTTGCCTGCATGGAACAAAAACAGAGAAAGCTGATTTTAAATTAATTGAGCACTCCTGGTTGGGGGCAGGGATGCAGCAACCTATCGAAGTTGTTGAAAGTGTAGGAAGAAAAGGGGGGCTCACAAGGTACTAGGATCCTTTGAGGCAGACCATACCTTTAGTTCCTTGTCTTTGGGGCTCCACACAGCTGTGCTTCTAGGAGCTACCTAAGGCAGTGATTCAGCATCGGGCTGGCGAGCTGGTCCACTGGTTCCAGCACATGGTACTGTCTAAGCAGCAATGGCACGTAGCACAAAGACGCTTGACGCGGGCTATCAATGTTCAAGTCATTGTAGCTCACAAGTGGTTTGAGGCAGGAGCCAGGGCCTAGGTCTGTTCCTAACATTCTAAGTTGCTGGGAAACACAGTTCAGGACCTTACAGGCAAGGTGCGTCCTTTCTTTTGTCCCTACAACCAGGAAGGTTGGTAGCAAGCACTTGGCACAGTCCTGTCACCTCCATATCCAACTGCCTGCACATCCCAAATTGGCCCTAAATATAGTTAGAAAGTAGAACTTTCCTCATCCTTGTAGCTAGCAACTTTGAAATACACTGTGATTACATTAAAGTGAATGTTTCTTCAAAGGTTTTTCACAGTTGAATCAACAATGATTAGTCCCCAGCCAGCTCCTGTATCAATGGTCTAATCCAGGTTGTTTGAACAAGTGTCCTTTGTCTGCTGATGTCATGCACGGAGTGCATTGTCTGCAGTAGAGAGGGGAGGCATGGTGTTTGGGAGCCTTAAAAAACGAGGATAGTAAGACTCACATGTGGTCTGAACCTCTTTTCTGGGGTACAAGCCACTTTCCTTTGCCTGCCTACAACAAAGATCTACAGTAATCAGCACCCTGGCATGAGATGGCTATTGACATGGTAGGAATGGGTCCCAGGAAATGACTTGTTTCTCTGAGTGACATGACAACCCTTCTCAGCGGAATAGAAGAGGCTGCATCCAACATGGTTATTGTAGGGACAGCCAGGCCAGACAGCTAATACACACCAAAACATCTCATGCATGAGTCACCACCCGCTAAGCTGGAAATAATAAGGCAGCCAATGCCTCTGGCTATATAATTGTGTAATCGTAGTTGCCATTATATAATAAACAGACGTTGTTAATATTTAGATATTAATACCTGCCACCTGGCTGTCTGGGTTATGCAATTATGATACTTAGAATCACCGGTGCAGACGGTTAATGAATCCCGTTTATAGTGTCTTTATCTCTGTGTTGGAGCAAAGTTAGTTCATTAGTTCACAGTTCATGATACACTTAATACTGGAGCCCAGTATCTAAGCATGGGAGCAGGATTCAAACCTGTGTTGCTCTGTGCTGTATTGCTTCCAAGACAGATGTGTTGCCTCTCAGGTATACTCCTGGTCCCACACAAATGTCATATCCAATGGCCTTGAAAGCGCAACTGTGAACATGTAATACCAATCCTGAGCAGCCAACAGGCAGACACAGGCGTTTATTGCTTGACTTGGATTGAGAGCTGTTCAAATAGCATTTATATTTATGTATTTTATGGCACGTTGGGTCGGTCCTTCAGTGATCAAAATTATGTCTTCTGCCTGTTAAAGAGATTACCAAACAATGATTTAGATGCAGAGGGAAAATATGTGTAATCGTTTGCCTGAGATAAAGTGGGTCAATGTTCCAAAAAGCTCATTGGATAACACACACTTTGAAGTTGATGTGAGCTCTGATGAGCAGCCAATGTAAGGCGAGTAGAGCTGTTGTGATGTGGTCTCTATGTTGAAGTTCGAATAAAAGCCTGGCACCTTTTTTCTGGGTCACTTGTTGCTGTTTTGTGAGATGATTAGGAAGACTAGACAGAAGTCCATTGCAATATTCCAATGACCAGGGGTTGGCTCCTTTCTCTTGTATTCCTTCTGCACCATGCGATTTTCCAATGACCAGGGGTTGGCTCCTTTCACTTGGATTCCTTCTGCACCATGCAATATTCCAATGACCAGGGGTTGGCTCCTTTCTCCTGGATTCCTTCTGAACCATGCGATGTTCCAATGACCAGGGGTTGGATCCTTTCTCCTGGATTCCTTCTGGCTCCCGCAATGTTCCAATGACCAGGGGTTGGCTCCTTTCTCCTGGATTCCTTCTGCGCCATGCAAAATTCCAATGACCAGGGGTTGGCTCCTTTCTCCTGGATTCCTTCTGCACCATGCAATATTCCAATGACCAGGGGTTGGCTCATTCCTCCTGGATTCCTTCTGCACCATGCAATATTCGAATGACCAGGGGTTGGCTCCTTCATCCTGTATTCCGTCTGCACCATGCAATATTCCAATGACCAGGGGTTGGATCCTTTCTCCTGGATTCCTTCTGCACCATGCAATATTCCAATGACCAGGGGTTGGCTCCTTTATCCTGGATTCCGTCTGCACCATGCAATAATCCAATGACCAGGGGTTGGCTCCTTTATCCTGGATTCCGTCTGCACCGTGCAATATTCCAATGACCAGGGGTTGGATACTTTCTCCTGGATTCCTTCTGCACCGTGCAATATTCCAATTACCAGGGGTTGGCTCCTTTCACCTGGATTCCTTCTGCACCATGTGATATTCCAATGATCAGGGGTTGGCTCCTTTCTTCTGGATTCCTTCTCGCTCTATGCAATATTCCAATGACCAGGGGTTGGCTCCTTTGGGGTTGGCTCATTTCTCCTGGATTCCTTCTGCACCATGCAATATTCCAATGACCAGGGGTTGGCTCCTTTATCCTGGATTCTGTCTGCACCATGCAATATTCCAATGACCAGGTGCTGGCTCCTTTATCCTGGATTCCGTCTGCACCATGCAATATTCCGATGACCAGGGGTTGGGTCCTTTATCCTGGATTCCGTCTGCACCGTGCAATATTCCAATGACCAGGGGTTGGATCCTTTCTCCTGGATTCCTTCTGCACCATGTGATATTCCAATGACCAGGGGTTGGATCCTTTCTCCTGGATTCCTTCTGCACCGTGCAATATTCCAATAACCAGGGGTTGGCTCCTTTCTCCTGGATTCCTTCTGCACCATGCGATATTCCAATGACCAGGTGTTGGCTCCTTTCTCCTGGATTCCTTCTGCACCATGCAATATTCCAATGACCAGGGGTTGGCTCCTTTCTCCTGGATTCCTTCTCGCTCTATGCAATATTCCAATGACCAGGGGTTGGCTCCTTTCTCCTGGATTCCTTCTGCACCATGCGATATTCCAATGAACAGGGGTTGGCTCCTTTCTCCTGTATTCCTTCTGCACCATGAAATATTCCAATGATCAGGGGTTGGCTCCTTTCTCCTGGATTCCTTCTGCAACATGCGATATTCCAATGACCAGGGGTTGGCTCCTTTCTCCTGGATTCCTTCTGCAACATGCGATATTCCAATGACCAGGGGTTGGCTCCTTTCTCCTGGATTCCTTCTGCACCATGCGATATTCCAATGACCAGGGGTTGGCTCCTTTCTCCTGGATTCCTTCTGCACCATGCGATATTCCAATGACCAGGGGTTGGCTCCTTTCTTCTGTATTCCTTCTGCACCATGCGATATTCCAATGACCAGGGGTTGGCTCCTTTCTCCTGGATTCCTTCTGCAGCATGCGATATTCCAATGACAAGGGGTTAGATCCTTTCTCCTGGATTCCTTCTGCACCATGCAATGTTCCAATGACCAGGGGTTGGATCCTTTCTCCTGGATTCCTTCTGCACCGTGCAATGTTCCAATGACCAGGGGTTGGATCCTTTCTCCTGGATTCCTTCTGCACCGTGCAATATTCCAATTACCGGGGGTTGGCTCCTTTCTCCTGGATTCCTTCTGCACCATGCGATATTCCAATGACCAGGTGTTGGCTCCTTTCTCCTGGATTCCTTCTGCACCATGCAATATTCCAATGACCAGGGGTTGGCTCCTTTCTCCTGGATTCCTTCTGCGCCATGCAATATTCCAATGACCAGCGGTTGGCTCTTTTCTCCTGGATTCCTTCTGCACCATGTAATATTCCAATTATCAGGGGTTGGCTCCTTTCTCCTGGATTCCTTCTGCAACATGCGATATTCCAATGACCAGGGGTTGGCTCCTTTCTCCTGGATTCCTTCTGCACCATGCGATATTCTAATGACCAGGGGTTGGCTCCTTTCTCCTGGATTCCTTCTGCACCATGCGATATTCCAATGACCAGGGGTTGGCTCCTTTCTCCTGGATTCCTTCTGCACCATGCGATATTCCAATGATCAGGGGTTGGCTCCTTTCTCCTGTATTCCTTCTGCACCATGTGATATTCCAATGACCAGGGGTTGGCTCCTTTCTCCTGGATTCCTTCTGCAGCATGCGATATTCCAATGACAAGGGGTTAGCTCCTTTCTCCTGTATTCCTTCTGCACCATGCAATGTTCCAATGACCAGGGGTTGGCTCCTTTCTCCTGGATTCATTCTGCACCATGCGATGTTCCAATGACCAGGGGTTGGCTCCTTTCTCCTGGATTCCTTCTGTTTCCATGCGATATTCCAGTGACCAGGGGTTGGCTCCTTTCTCTTGGATTCCTTCTGCACCATGCGATATTCCAATGACCGGGGGTTGGCTCCTTTCTCCTGGATTCTTTCTGCACCCTGCGATATTCCAATAACCAGGGGCTCCTTTCTCCTGAATTCCTTCTGCACCATGCAATATTCCAGTGACCAGGGGTTGGCTCCTTTCTCCTGGATTCCTTCTCGCTCTATGCAATATCCCAATCACCAGGTGTTGGCTCCTTTCTCCTGGATTCCTTCTGCGCCATGCAATATTCGAATGATCAGGGGTTGTCTCCTTTCTCCTGGATTCCTTCTGCACCATGCAATATTCCAATGACCAGGGGTTGGTTCCTTTCTCCTGCATTCCGTCTGCACCTTGCAATATTCCAATGACCAGGGGTTGGCTCCTTTCTCCTGGATTCCTTCTGCACCATGCGATATTCCAATGACCAGGGGTTGGCTCCTTTCTCCTGGATTCCTTCTCGCTCTATGCATTATCCCAATCACCAGGTGTTGGCTCCTTTCTCCTGGATTCCTTCTGCGCCATGCAATATTCGAATGATCAGGGGTTGTCTCCTTTCTCCTGGATTCCTTCTGCACCATGCAATATTCCAATGACCAGGGGTTGGTTCCTTTCTCCTGGATTCCGTCTGCACCTTGCAATATTCCAATGACCAGGGGTTGGCTCCTTTCTCCTGGATTCCATCTGCACCATGCGATATTCCAATGACCAGGGGTTGGCTCCTTTCTCCTGGATTCCTTCTGCGCCATGCAATATTCCAATGACCAGGGTATGGCTCCTTTCTCCTGGATTCCTTCTGCACCATGCAATATTCCAATGACCAGGGGTTGGCTCCTTTCTCCTGGATTCCTTCTGCACCATGCGATATTCCAATGACCAGAGGTTTGCTCCTTTCTCCTGGATTCCTTCTGCGCCATGCAATATTCCAATGACCAGGGTATGGTCCTTTCTCCTGGATTCCTTCTGCACCATGCAATATTCCAATGACCAGGGTATGGCTCCTTTCTCCTGGATTCCTTCTGCACCATGCGATATTCCAATGACCAGTGGTTGGCTCCTTTCTCCTGGATTCCTTCTGCACCATGCAATATTCCAATGACCAGGGGTTGGCTCCTTTCTCCTGGATTCCTTCTGCACCATGCGATATTCCAATGACCAGAGGTTTGCTCCTTTCTCCTGGATTCCTTCTGCACCATGCAATATTCCAATGACCAGGGTATGGCTCCTTCTCCTGGATTCCTTCTGCACCATGCGATATTCCAATGACCAGGTATAGGCTCCTTTCTCCTGGTTCCTTCTGCACCATGCAATATTCCAATGACCAGGGGTTGGCTCCTTTCTCCTGGATTCGTTCTGCACCATGCGATATTCCAATGACCAGCGGTTGGCTCCTTTCTCCTGGCATTCCTTCTGCGCCATGCAATATTCCAATGACCAGGGGTTGGCTCCTTTCTCCTGGATTCCTTCTGCATCATGCAATATTCCAATGACCAGGGCTTGGCTCCTTTCTCCTGGATTCCTTCTGCACCATGCAATATTCCAATGACCAGGGGTTGGCTCCTTTCTCCTGGATTCCTTCTGCACCATGCAATATTCCAATGACCAGGTGTTGGCTCCTTTCTCCTGGATTACTTCTAGCTCTACTTCACAAGTTAGGAGTTTGTCTCCTCTTAAGTGGTTTCCTTGGTTTGCAAACACAACACAACGGAAAGTGTCTTTAGGCAAGCGGAAGTATTTCACAGATCCTGGCTACTTCTGGGCCTTCACAGGTTACAACACAATGTTCACTCAGCCAGGGGACTTACCTCCATTTCCCTGGACTTTTCAAAGTTTCCCAATGATGCCCAACACATGTTTCCAGGTTTCTTGTGAACACCTCTTCTTGGTTCACGGAAGTCTTATGTCTGGTTCACCTTCCTGCCAAACATACCCCAGGAAATTATGAGTAATAGTCTCTGCTATTCTCTTCCATTTGAGCTCCGTGGGTCCCAGACACTGTTCTTTCTTAAATGAGATCCACTTTATCATTATACTTTCACATGGGTGTGAGTCCCAGACTTTCAAAGCGTAGCATTCTCTCATGTCCGACTCCTTTGCTCCCAGGGTCCCAGTCCCTCTTATTCTCTGACTCTCGTATGGGTGCAGGTCCCAGACTTGCAATGCATTATCAGAACAGCTTGGGTTACTCCCCTGCCAAGCATGAGTGCCTTTCTTAACTACCTAACTTTCTCTTAGGGTCCCAGATCCTCTTATCTTCAGTCTCTCCTGGTTCCAGCATTCCCGGACCCCTAGCACCACTCGGTTCCCCTGTATACCTTTATGCTTGGTTTTCATCATACGAGCAGCGGGACGTCAGCGCAAGGCTATGGTAGCATTCGGGGACCTTGCTTCATCGCTACTGGCTTGGCAGACTTCTGTGTCTCTCTCTGCATGCCTCATCATAGTGCTGCTTCTCCTGCCAAGAGGGTGGTTCGGGCAGTGAGCCGCATAGTCCCCACATCCTGGACTTCCACTGTTCTACGCCCTCCACCGTGCACAGCGTTTTCCTCTCCCTTACTGTGGTGGTCGCTTTGGCATACCAAGCAGTTCCTCTCAGGTGGGTGGATTGCCTTCACCTGGTTTCTCTCCTCAATTCTGTATTGCTTTGGTCCAATCGGGTACGGTGGAAAACTAGACCGCTCACAACAGTTCCCTCAAGTAATCTTCCTACGCTTAGCCATATTCTTCTTCCCAGTACTTGTATTAACAATGTGATCATTGTGTGCCTTAGTTGTGTTCATTGTATTAGGTTGGCTGACTTTACAATAAAAGATATTGGCATTAGTAGGAGTGAGGGAAGTAAATTGTGGCTTTCGCAAAGAGGTCGGGTGCAACAAAGCAGAGGTATACTACATTCTCAGGGAATGGCTGTTCCCAATCCCATAAGGGGCTTCCTCTTCCATGGGATCCTTGCACTGTGCACAAATCCAGGGCGTCTATTGTACTGTGAACGCCCCACCCTGGACCCATGGGAATGGGCTCCCCCTAAGGGAGAAATGACGACATCTACAGATTCATCACAATACAAAGCATTCGAAAATATAGGTGAGGCATTATGTAGGCAGACCAAGAGTGGGTGGAGACAGGGAGGCATATGGAGCAAGGATCATTTTACGGGGCTGCAATCATATCTGTTGAAGAGTCATGTTTTTAGGAGTTTTCTGAAGATCAGGTAGGGGGGTTTGTCTCGGATGAGAGGTGACAATAAGTTCCAGAGTGAAGGGACTATGACCACAAAGCTAGATCCTCCATCATGTATTTTGTTGAATCTCGCGGAGAGTAGTGAGAGGGAGGAGGATGAACATAGGTGGTATGCAGCTGCAGGTGTTTAGGTAGGCAGAGTCTGGTTTATGAATGCAGAAGTGGGAAATTGCAAAGGTCTTGAAATCTATCCATGCCAGCGGGTGCCTCTTCTGGCTTCTGAGATATGATCAGTGGGCTTTAGACCCCAGGCGGCTCTGAGAGCATAGTTTTGCAGGAGATGGAGTTTAGCGAATAGGGCATTGCAGTAGTCTAGTTAACTGCCTATGATGGCTATGTTCAGTGTCAGGCAGTTGTCTGGTGACAGTAATGTATGGCTAAGTTCAATGAGTTTTGTGATCTATGGAGTGGAGGATGAAAGGGAATTGATGTGTTTGTGCGTGTTGACTTCTGCATCTAGGTAGACCCCAAGGGTTTTTACATTGCTCGTAACTGGGATGGGGTTACCGTCGATGGTGAACGAGGCATAGGCAGGGTCGAGTGTTTTTGAGCTGTGTGAAGAGCTGATAAGTATCTCTGTTTTGTCGTCGTTGAGGCAAAGGTGATGGTTAGCCATCCAATTTTGTATGATACTGTAAATTTAGTTGATCATAGTGGAGTCTTGGGAGTAACTACCTGTGAGTTTTAGTAGAATCTGGGTATCAACAAAATTGGTGTTGGGAATGTTCAGATTGGCCGGGTGGTGGAATAGTGACCTTGTGTAAATGCCATAGTGGGTGAGGGAGATGCCTTGGGGAACACTGTAAGGGATAGGGATGGGATCTAAGGCACATTGCTGATAAAGGCTCTGGAAGAACGCTCATTAAGGAAGGATTTTACCTTACTGGTTGCTTCTGGAGTATAGTGAATTGCGTTCTGTTGTGCTCACATTGGATGTCATGGTCAACAAGGTTGAATGCAGTCGAAAGCCAATGGAGGAGGAGACGGGCAAGGTTACCTGAGTCACGGATGTTGTCAAGTTGGATTTTGAGGTGGTCAAAGAGGGCTGATTCAGTGCTGTGGGAGGGCCAGAAGCCAGATTGGTAGGATCCAAGTAAACGGTGGAGTTCGAGGTAGAATTAGATTTGCATATAGGCAGTGTTATCCAGTATTTTGAGTAAGAAGGGTACTTTTGTAATGGAGCGAAAGTTGGACGGGAGGGATGGGGTCCAGAAAAGGTTTCTTGAGGAGTGGTCTGACCCAGGCCTCTTTGATGTAGGGGGGTACGATGAGGGAGGAAAAGGAGGAACAGATGAAATCAGCCGTGGTGGGGGCTGGTGTTTCTGAGCAGAACTTGATGATGTGCGCTGGGTAAATGTCACAATTTGAAGGTTTTAGGTATTTGATGATATTGTGTACATCAGCTGTGGTGACTAGAGAGAATTGGAAGGGGGCCATTGGTGGTGCGGTGGTGGAGTGGTGGTGTGTGAGAGCGTTAGTGGAGAAAAGAGTGTGTTTCTTTGCAATGGTTTTGTCTCTCAGCTTCTGGGTTTTGCCAGAGAGGGTTGACTGGATGGTTGTGCACAAAGCCTTATAGTTGGGGAATTTAGAGATGGGCGTGCAGGGTTTCAAGCTCTATGAGAATTTTGGAAAAGTTCTCTTGCATTGGAACTAGGTTCAGAGATCTTGTAATGTAGGAATGGGATTTGGAGGAGATGAGTGTAGCTTTGTGAATGTTTGCTGAAGCGGTGATAGCATCTTTATTTTCTGTGGAGGTGGGTTTTCTACAGAGCTATTCAAGAGCCTGTTTTTGTCTACAAAGGGATTGGAGTTCATCTGTGAGCCATTTGTTGTGTGACCTGACTTGCTGGGGATTGAATTGTTTTAAAGGGGGAAGCAAGTTTAGTGTTTGTAGTAAGGTGGTGTTGTAGGCCTCAACGTGAGCCAGTGGGTCATCCGGGTTAGTTGGTCGTTTGTGCAGGTTGGCTTAGGTGGGAGCTAATATAGCATTAATGAGTGTCCATGTGTTGAGTGTTGTGGTGGAAGTGGGGTGGAGGGCTGGGTGATGGACGTATAATTGAGTGGGATGCTGAATTCGATTTGGGAATTGTCTGACCAAGGTATAGAATTGGTAGCTGTGATGTAGATGTTGATGTTAAGACTTACTATCCATTCGAGGGTGCAGCATTTATCGTGAGTTGGAGAGTTTACCATTTAGCAAAGGTTCATTTCCGTGAAGGTGGTGAAGCGAGAAGTAGATCTCTTGTCGATCGGGTCGTTGAAACCAAGGTTGAAGTCTCCTAGTAGGACAAGGCTAGTGGTGGGCTGGATGAGAGGGAATAGGAGGAGAGGTAACAGTTTCAGGGGAGCGTAAGTTGTTGGGGTGACTGCAGATGAGGATGAGGATGAGGTTGAGTGTGGTTTAAGGGTCGAGTGAAAGATTAGTGTAGAGGAGTTGTAGCCCTGCAGGGTGGGCATGGGGAACTCTGTGATTGACAGGTTGAATTTAAAGATAAGAGAAACTCCACCCCCTGTTTTGTCAGGTCTGTCCTTTCTTAGTATGGAATTCGCTGAAGTTAGAGATAGGATGGGTCTGGCTGCATTATCTAGCAGAGTTTCAATGACTGCTAGTATTCTCTATGCGTTTCTGTCAATTAGGTCATGGATGTCCATAGCATGTGCGCATAGCGATCGTGCATTGATGAGGGTGTACAGAAGGCTGTTGTTTCCTGTGGTTTAGGACAGGTGTTGGGCTCAGCGGAAGGGATGGGGCTGAGATGGGGGTAACTACTTTGAGATGAGATGGTGGTGATGTGGTGCGAGAAGCGAGTCTGGGGTTCCCGAGGGAGCATGTAATTGGGAGATGCAAGGGGGTTGTGACATAGTTGCAGGGTTGGTGTGAAAGCGCACGTGAGATAATCTTAACTGGCAAAGACATGGCTTGGTTGGTGTGGAGTTGGAACGTGTGGGGGCTAAATGGATGTAGTTGCCTCCTAGGTAGGTGGTGCTGATTGGTGGTAAAAAACAAGGTTGTTTTAGGTAGGGTGGGGTGTTTGGAGGGGAATACCGAGAGTTTTGTATGTGAATAGGGGTGCTATAGGTGGTTGAAAGTATGTGGGAGGTGGGATGGGTTGGGTAGTGGAGCAGGAGCGGTTTGCGCTGGGTTGCATGCTGCAGCTCCCTCAAGCAGCAATATGCTTATCGGTGGTGGAGAATCAGGCAGTGGGTGATTTGGTGGTAGGTGGTTGGTCACGGGCCGCAGAGGATATAAAAGGTGGAATGGGGATTGAAGAGTGGGCACCTTCTCTGTCCTTGCAGGCCCATACAGGCACGGGCCTTGTCTGCTGACCTTCGTTAGTGAATTTGCAGTTCCTGTTGTCTGGTGCCTGCTGTTTCATGAGGCAGGGCTGGTTGGGGCACTGGAGCATTGTTGTGCACCTCTGTGACTCACCATATGTGGTAAATGAGAATATGCACACTTTGCCTCTACAGTTTCACAAATCACAACAATTGTGTCAGCCACAAGTCTCCGCTCAGAGATAAGCTGCAGTGTTGGGGTAGAAGGTAGCCGCCCTGGCTGCCAGATCCCAGTGGGAATGGATCACAAGTGTTTAGTAAACACAGTAATACCAACCAATCTTGTCAAATGTCCAGGGTCGGAAACATAGGGAAAAGGATGTGTTTTGTTAGGTCACATAATAAGGCAAGAATACAAGGCAATGTAGCAATGATTCAGGTACATAAGGGCAAAAGGAACAGGAGCTTAGCACAACCTTAAATCCTGTCCATGAGAAGTAGCCAAGTTTTAGCCGAGGCAATTATACCTGAGTGTAGAGGCGTTCATTAGCAAGAGGGAGCCAACGCAAAGAAGGTTGGATCCCAAGAGTGTACATAACAGCGTCATGCATTTAATTCAAGGGTTTTGTGTGAATAGTGAATATGAGTTCAATTCAATAATCGCTTTTGTGGTTCCTGGATTTTAAGATCAAATATGGAGAATCAAGTGATGGTTTGACTTTTAATTGTTCAGTCTTGGCATGTGTAATCTAGGGTACACATAAAGCTTGGTCAATATTCTCAAATTGGCAAAGACAAGCTTTTAAATAATCTATTACTTCGCAAAAACATAGTGATTGTAGGCTGGAAATGATAGACAACATGGGAAAAGCCAATAACCTTTTTTAAAAAAGGAATTTGGACAATTTGCAGTGTTCCTCCCTCATTATTAAGACCTACATTTCGGACCGAAACAGGGCCATAGTGCAGGCTTTGTCTCATAGATATTAAGAATCATTTTGCTAGTCCAAAACTTAAAACTATGAGCAAAACTAAAAAATAACCCCATTTGCGTGTTTCATTTGGAAAGCCGGCTTAATAATTTGCTTATCATTTCACTATCCTTTCAGCCTTGGTAAAAAAAGAACTGCATGAGACCTTTTAGCTGGAAAGATCCTGTTTGCAGACTTAATAGTATGAATGGATAACCCATTTAGCTGGTCAGAGAGTCTTGTAATGTGTGTAATGACTTTGGGGTATGTACCAGAAGAGCACAGTATTCAGTAAAGGCTACAAGGGGCATCTGGGTGGCACCAACACCTGGGGTAACTGCATAACTGAACCAGAGATGCAATGGTCGAACTGCCTACACATTTCATAAGCTTAACCAAAAGAGTTTTCCTAATTGTATTGTATTGTATTGTTTATTTTGCTAACATAGCTCAAAAGCAGCAGAGTGCCTTACGACGAGTGCAAGCCAGTGTTGGGCATGGCATTTTTTTAACAATAGCACAGAACCGTAATAGCTGGTAAGATGGCTCAGTGGTTTGAGAGCTTGCTGCAGGGATCTGGGTGTGCTCTGCGGGTTGCAGGTTTGAATCCTGGCAAGGCCGACTCAAAGTTCAGCCTTCCGAAGTCGATAAATGAGTACCAGCTTTTGTTGGGTGATATTGTATTTAAATATGTTCTGTGTAAAGCGCTTTGGTAAAGGCACTGTATAAATAAAACATCATTACTGATTTCAGAAGGATGGAAACACTTGGATATTCTTGTGGGACCTAGATACGAAATTGGACGGACAGAGCATCCCTGTCACATGTTTTAAAGACTGGGATTATGATTCCCTCAGTAATAAGTCAATCCATTGGATCAAACCCAACCTAACTGGCCTCTCAATCAAACCCTATCTAGTTTGAATCCAGAGTTACATGCTGTGGCTTGGCCACTTGAGCAAGTTGCTTAATGGGGATTGTATTGGAATTTCTTCATTTAACACTTTTGTAGTTAGGAAATTGCTGCAATCCAGAATGGGCCGAAATAACCAACCTTGTAGCATAAAACAAGCTCCCTCAACGTTTGTCTTTCCCCAGCCTGCTAATATTCCTGACTATTCATTGAGACATAACTCCACTTGGCTAATATAAAGGCTTCCAAAAATCGTAGTGATACAACGACCATCAATACAGTATGGAACGGCTTAGAATTGGCGCCTTTTGAAGGCCTTCCAGCACCTAATGAAGTAGAACGACTACCACTGGAATGTAAATCCACACAGATGTTTGCGATCCATTGTATTCACATATGTTTGGAACCCCCCTCTGAGGAAATTGCTTGTTGAATCCTCACCAGCATGGCTGCTACTGGAGGCTTTGATGACAGAGAGATTCTGTCATCTTTGTATTAGAAATGACTCCAAGATTTGTCTCCAGGAAATGTTGACTACTGTCCAGTTTGTTTTGGAAGATTAACATTCAGTGTCATCGCCGGTGAAATAAAACAAAAGAGGTCAATCTTCACGCGGCCTATATATATTTCCATCTATAGGGCTTTGCTCAGTGGTCTGCATTAATTCCAAAAGTGCAGACCTTCAAATTCTCACTTTGATGATGAATGCCTCCTCAGGCAATTTTTGTTAAATGTTATTTTTCCTCAAAGGCTAAGAAAGACAAAATCATGTCCTGCGTCAGTAGTCTTTGTAGGTGACTAAACTGTTGCTGCATAGCCCTTTTTTTTACTCTGTTTTGTGGAGATGAAAACCCTAAAATTGGCACTGGATTAGATGGTTGTTTGTACCTGTGACCTAAATCAAGACAAGTTGAATGATATACCTACAATAACATTTCGGGATCCAAGACATGACTTGCATGCGGTACAATGATGGAATGATGTGTATACTAGAGGGCTATGTGTAATCAATGGGTGTATTTCATCTGATGCCTAAGTCTTTTAGGAACTCAGGGCCAATCTACCATTGATTGCTGTCTATTTCTTGATCCTATTGGAAATCTGTCTCCCACCTCATCATCAATGGCTTCCCTACACTGGCCATGCCTCACTGCCTCTCCAAAGCCTCACTGCCTCGCCAACTTTATATAACTAGATTCTGCCTGCTGTTGAGACAGAAAAGCCGGAAGCTGAAGTGACTAATGCGTGGACTAGGTGAAGGTGGGAGTATTTTGTGTCTAGAGATTATGTAACTGTACTTCTCAGTACCATAGACAGTTTACTGAGAGTGTACTTATTAAATAACCCAGACCATTTGGTACACATGCCTTGTGATATAATAATTACTAGCCCAGGACATGCCTTGTCCAAAGCCCAGAGGCACTTGATATCGGCATACAGTGGTAATAGAGAATACAATTAGAGAGAATGCTATAACAGAGAAACAAAAAGAGATACAAAATCATCGAAGATTTAAAAAAATAGATATGGGGTGGGATTGGGATTGGTTTAAGCACATATAGAATCAGGGAGGATGGGGGGAGGGCAACCTTCCCCCCCAAAAAGAAATTGATATTTTGTCACTGTTATTGTTTTTGCTGAAAAGGCATTCTCTGTTATGTGTTCTCTGTAATCACACATCACCTTGTTATCTAGTTCCAAGAAGTCCTGGCTTGAGGAAGACTCTAACTTAGCTTAGAAAATGTCACTGCGAAGACTACCTGTGGGATGGAGACGTCTAGCAGACCATGGAAGAAGTATTTAACTCCCAGGAGAAATGCTACCTGCTTCTGAGATTGTTATTGGATGCAGAGACTCTCCTGTATTCTAAATGTTTGGGGGGGGGGCTGGTTGCATTGGGCTCAGATCAGGTGCCGGCCACAGATGGTCCTGTTTCCATTAATGAGGTTGACTGGAGGGATTCACTTTCCAAGTTATATAATATCCCTTTCCAACCACTAATGGTATTTGGAGGTAAGCATTGGTTTCCTTCAGGGAGGAGGTGTATACAAAAGCTTCATGTCCTGTGGAGGGACGCCATATTCCACTGAGAAGTACATCCATGTGGTTAACACATTAGAAAGGGAGAGAGTAGACGAGCAGGTGGAGCCCTGTCTAGTCAGGACATGGTTCCACCTACCCATCTGTACCAGGTCTAAGTGGATAATGAGGGAACATGTAAAGAAGGAAGATTTGGCCTGGAGATCCAGAACATCTGGAAACTGATTGCCTGATGGATGTTACCTGTATTACAGAGAAGAAGAGAGGGAATCAAACAATGGATGCAGATCAAGGGAGGCGCGGCGGGGGGGCCTTGGCAGAGGCACATTCTGAAGCAGATCACAGCAAATTGTACATTTTAAACAGTTCAGTAGAAGGGTGAGGTGGGGAGGCAATTTACTCATGAAAGCAAGGTTTTTCTTCGGGTGTAAGTAACATGGTAGCCCCTTAAATGATGTAGACATGTCATTTTCTGTTCAGGATCATTAGATTTCTACAAGCAGCATTAAGTGCTATATTTTCTGTTTGCAGTGAAGCTACTTCAGAGTGAAATGCAAAAGGTTAACTAATATTAAAGTCAGACCAATCAGCCAGAATCGCTGGCAGGACGCCAGATATAGATTGAGAAGATTGGGATAGAGCTGTAAAGTAATGCATCCACCGATGTTGCACAGCCATCAAGAATTGAGAAGATGGGTAAGAGCTGTAAAGTAATGCATCCACCGATGTTGCACAGCCATCAAGAATTGAGAAGATGGGTAAGAGCTGTAAAGTAATGCATCCACCGATGTTGCACAGCCATCAAGAATTGAGAAGATGGTTTAGAGCTTTAAAGTAATGCATTCACCGATGTTGCACAGCCATCACGAATTGAGAACATGGGTTAGAGCTGTAAAATAATGCATCCACCGATGTTGCACAGCCATCAAGAATTGAGAAGATGGGTTAGAGCTGTAAAGTAATGCATCCACTGATGTTGCATAACCATCATGAATTGAGAAGATTGGGATAGAGCTGTAAAGTAATGCATCCACCGATGTTGCACAGCCATCAAGAATTGAGAAGATGGGTTCGAGCTGTAAAGTAATGCATCCACCGATGTTGCACAGCCATCAAGAATTGAGAAGATGGGTTAGAGCTGTAAAGTAATGCATCCACCAATGTTGCATAGCCATCATGAATTGAGAAGATTGGGATAGAGCTGTAAAGTAATGCATCCACCGATGTTGCACAGCCATCAAGAATTGAGAAGATGGGTTAGAGCTGTAAAGTAATGCATCCCCCGATGTTGCACAGCCATCCTGAATTGAGAAGATTGGGATAGAGCTGTAAAATAATGCATCCACCGATGTTGCACAGCCATCAAGAATTGAGAAGATGGTTTAGAGCTGTAAAGTAATGCATCCACCGATGTTGCACAGCCATCAAGAATTGAGAAGATGGTTTAGAGCTGTAAAGTAATGCATCCACCGATGTTGCATAACCATCATGAATTGAGAAGATTGGTTTAGAGCTGTAAAGTAATGCATCCACCGATGTTGCACAGCCATCACGAATTGAGAAGATGGTTTAGAGCTGTAAAGTAATGCATGAACATAGTGTAAGAAATAAGTAATGGTGACTCTGTGAAGGACATGTGTGAGGGAAGGTGTGGAAGCTGCATTGCACATGTGCCTTTAGGTGTATATATATGATTCATGGAATCATTCAGCTGCTTTGGAATGCTATGGAAGATGTGCAATCCGTTGCCAGTATTCATCTCGTGGTAGCCGATTGAGGAGTGTGCATAAGGAGTCGCCGTTCAGTGTCTTTCGGATTCTATGGTGCAATGTTAGTGTAAGTGCTCCTACTATGTTGTATGATAGGTTAACACTCAAACATGAAGGGATTGGTTTCAGAGGCAAGGTATGCGCGAGAGCAAAGGATTCAACCTGGGGCGCACCATGCTGCTTAGCCGGGTTCCTCGCCCACTCTCCCTGTAGAATTACAGAAAAGTAGGAGGGCGGGTCACTTTACAGTAGGTTTCACAGCATCTTAATGCCATCATATTAATAGGAGACATGTGCTAAAGAAACTCTTGCTCGATAATGCAGGTGAATTACACTCGGACCCAACAGAAGCGGCGCAAATAACACTGACGTAGAGAACAGTCCGAACCACCTTGAAGTATCAGTAGGTTCCTCATTTCTAATGTCTCATTGGCAGAAGATATGTGTCCCTGACCTTTATTATGAGAGGTATTTCCACAGGCTCACCTCGCCTATGTAAAGGACTCACATACATGCCGGATGTATACACATGGTCCATCTGAGCAATCTCCATGGAGAGGATGTTAAATGTATGTGAGTGACATGTGAAACATGCCTCTATATTCATGATTCCGGGGATATGAGGGGCACAAAGCACATGCATGTAAACCCACTCCCCTCTAGGAGGGGTTTAACTGTGTATTATGGTGGATACACGCATGGCAGGGTTCGTTCGATATGCATTGGTTTCTTCATGTTCTTCCCCTCCCTTGGACTCTCTCTTTTTTCTTCTCAGTGGCATTCACACTGAGGGTCCTTTAGCGCGACATCGACAGCTCTGGAGCTCCTGCCCTCTCAGGGAAACAGAGTGGTCTCCATCGCTGTCATGAAGGGGGGCAGTTGTCAGGAGTTGGCCTCTGTGGGTCGTAGGTCTCCTGTAGATCCTTTGAGTAAATCTGAGTACAGTTTATCTGACGTTTCAACGGCATCAACTCTTATTGGGCAGTGCGTGGAGTTGCAGTACTAACCATCTCTATAGAACTCCTGTAGAAGGTGGATTTGGTTCCTGCTAGTGCAGAGATGTCACAGTCCCCCCACTCCCACCCTCTGCTTGTCATCACCCTCCTCCAAGCTTCCCATGGCTAATCAGGTGCCTTGGGGGGTCCCAATCGATCCTTCATCCGCCTCCCTGGATCTGTTTCAAGACGCAGAATTGAGCATTTGGTGTTAAAGGTTTGACCATGTCGCAAACGCTTAGGTTGGGGTTCGGCTGAATTGTGCTGCTTGCGAGTGCCATTTTTTTGTTTGTACAAACCGAATATGTGTCCAAAAAAAGAAACAAAAAGCAAATACTGCAGTGAGTGAGATGACTCTGGAAACTCAAGGTGGTGGGGCAGGGTGTAGAACTACATGTACTGCTATTGCCCGGGAGGTGCCAATATGAGAGAAATGGGGGGTGGGAGGGCTGGCAGCTATGAGGTCATTTCGACCTTTTGTAAGTTGAATGCAGTGAAAGTGGGCGGGATCGTCCATGTTACTTATGCACATCAGAGCAGGCGGGAAGCCGATGTGAGTGGGGCAAATGCAACATAAACATGAATGTTGTCAACTACCAACACGGGTGTGATTTCCCACCACTCTGTGCTCTTTGCTACCACGGATCACTTTGGACCCGAGAGTGGAAAAGACCCTCATGACTGTCAGTTTCCTATCTAGGATATCATGTATTTTGGAATGCTTAGGATTTCAGTGTTGTCATGTGGGCCCACATTATTAACCATTTTCTTTTAGTGATGCAACACTCATCAGAATCCACATTATTTAAATGTTACAAAATGAATACAATCTTTGCTAACAATCGTAGATTTCTAGGAACTGCATTCTTATGAATGTTAATACATTTGAGCATGGCTGTACTTTCAGATTTAGGTGTTTTCTAAGAAGTGTCTATCACCCAAGCTAACACGCATGTTTTTGTGTTTTTAATTCAGACACAGATGATTGTATACAATGTCCTAAACACCAGTGGCCCAATGGAAACCATGTGCATTGCAAACAGAAGGTGATTGAGTTCCTCTCGCCGGATGAGCCCCTGGGTCAAATACTCATCATAAGTGCTGCTCTAATGACGTTGCTCACTGCTTCTGTGCTATGTGTCTTCATCAAGTATAGAGACACTCCCCTTGTTAAGGGCAACAACCGTGGGCTCAGCTATCTTCTCCTCCTCTCCCTGATGCTCTGTTTCCTCTGCCCCTTCATCTTCATTGGCCAGCCCAGGAAGCTCACTTGCATGCTCCGGCAGACTGTCTTTGGGGTAGTATTTTCCATCAGTGTCTCCTCTATCCTGGCAAAAACTATAATCGTCGTCATAGCCTTTAAAGCAACGAATCCCAACAGCTCAGCAAGGAAGTGGCTGGGATGGAAGACGCCGAGCTTTATTGTCTTCATCTGTTCTACGATACAAGTTCTCATATGTGTTGTGTGGTTGGCGAGATCTCCACCATTTCCAGAGCTGAACATTATTTCATATAAGGATAAAATCATCATTGAATGTAATGATGGGGAACACCTCTTCTTCTACTGCATGCTGGGATACATGGGCCTCCTCGCCACCGTCAGCTTCATCGTGGCCTTCCTCTCCAGGAATCTCCCTGGAAGCTTCAACGAGGCCAAGCTGATCACCTTCAGTATGCTGGTGTTTGTCAGTGTGTGGATCTCCTTCATCCCAGCGTACCTGAGCACACGCGGGAAGTACATGGTGGCCGTGGAGGTGTTTGCCATCTTGTGCTCTGGCGCTGGGCTACTGGGCTGCATATTCCTTCCTAAATGTTATATAATTCTAGTGAGGCCCGACAGAAACACAAGGAAACATCTAGTTAAAAAAGATTGACTATTGACTGATAAATCCATGTTCAAGAGACCGGTTGAAATCAGCGTAAACAATCCGCTGTCTATGACCAATATGTTCTCATGGAAAACTATGTTGCAGTGAACTCCCAGCTAATTTCCAGCTGCAACCTCTGAATCATCAACACCAACACAATACCTCATCTTTTCTGGAGTCACATGTGAAGCCATTAATACTGCAGCAGAGGCGAGAACCTTACTGACAATGAAAAAGGATACGAAGAAGGCCTTACATAAAAACCCCAGAGAATAAGGCAAAAGTAGAAAGGATGTGTGCATGAAGCCTTACTTGCATTATTGTTACCGTGACGTCAACCCGGGAGATTATTCTTATTCTGTAGTGCAGGCATCTGCTTCTCACACAACATTAGCGTCACCACAGGCATTACGGTATGAAATAGTTAGTGAGATGGATAGCCTGAGGTGCCCTGGAGCCTTTGGCAATATACCTTAGGGCACAATATGAGACAATTGGCATTGAGGTGGGAGGGGAACAACACTTGATATCCTTGTAAGCGGACGATCTGTTGCTATACTTACAACACCCAGAAGAAAACCTCTTATACATACTTGAAGTGATGGAAAGGTATGCAGAGTTGTCGGACATCTCGGTAAACCCCCAAAAGTCTGTCATGTTCCCATTAGGTGGCTATAGGGGGATCCCTGCAGGAGGTCTGCCGGTGCTACAGGTACCGTGGGCAACGCGCTCTTTTCGCTATTTAGGCATAGATATATATCACACGGCGCAGGACGAACACAGACACAATACGGAAGTAGCCGTTGAGAAAATCAGAAACAGCATGCAGTTCTGGGCAAGATTGCCCTTAGCGATGATGGGGCGGGGGGCTATGCTCAAGATGGTAGTTCTGCCCAGGCTATTGCATTACTTTAGCAATATCCCACACATAATTCCCAAGAAGTTTTTTAGTAAATTGAACAGCATGTGTAGGGACTTCTTGTGGCACGGTACCCGAAATAGGGTGGCGTTCTGGAAACTTCAGAACTTTTACGACAAAGGAGGTGTCAGACTGCCCCATTTTGAGGTTTATTATTTGGCGGGACAATTGCAATATGTGGCTAAGTGGCTCTCCGATGAAGTGACCCCTGAGCACAGGGTACTTGGGCAGGACTGTGCCCCGTTTTATTTGAAAGAAATGATCTGGCTGTCCGAAACTGACATGAGGGGGCGCCCTGCGATGTTGAAGCTGGGGTGGAAAATTTGGCGTAGGACTTGTCGCCTAATGGAGGTCCCATACCCGTGCTTCCTGCAGGTACCGTTGGTTGCTTTAACAGGGGGGGATGATCAGCTAAGGGTGATTGTTAGGAACTACTGGGAATCGGTGGGGCTGGCGACGCTAGGCGATGTCTGGCAGGAGGGAACCATTAAGGAGTTTATAGAACTTAACGAAGAGGTGGGGCTACACACGGGGCAATACGTCACATACATTAGATTGGTGCGAATGATTAAGGGCACCTGGCCAGAAACAGTTCTGATAGAAGAACCAGATGCAGTTTTGGAAACAATGTATGATATGTCTGAAGGAGGTCATGAGATCTCGAGACTGTACGAGATGGTGATGGCTAAGGTGGGTAAAGATTGACTGGACTGGGATATGGAAGTGGGGGCCCCGATGGAGTACGGGATGTGGGAGCTTGCCCTGGGCTACCACAAAAAAGTATCTAGAAATGCCAGATTAAAACAAATTCAGCTGTATGTAACGCATAGGGCATATATGACCCCCTTGAGGATATCTAAGTTCCGAAAACGCTGGCATACAAGTGTGTCCTAAATGTAACCTAGAAAACACTGACATGACACATATGTTTTGGTCGTGCCTGATTATTAGATGCTACTGGAGTGATGTGGCTCAGAGACTAGCTGATAAAGGGGTTACTCTTGTTATAGACACGGCTTGGGCCTGCTTACTGGGTTGGTTCCCTAGGCCGCGGAAACTCAAACATATTGAGAAACTAAGAAATCTGGCGTATGTGCTTGTGAAACGTAGGATCGCCATGGGGTGGAAGAAATGCCACAAACCTAAGGTGGATGTATGGTGGAAGGGTCTACAGAAATGGGCGGAGGCTGAAACGGTGGCATGGCAAGAGGCGAGCAGCCGGGCTGATGAGGGGGAGGTGGGCACCCTATTGGCCTGGAAGGCGCTAATAACAGAATTGTTTGAAGTAACATCAAACCCAAATGACTCCGGAGAAGACGAAACTCAGCCGCATGTGCCAAACACTGTAAGAGATGGACAAATAGGCTCACGGGGGGAGGGTGGGATAATGGGAGCAGTGACTACGATCACTTGATGTGCAATTCAAGCATTATGATCATGCTGCTTGTTTGGTTTTCATTGTTTTTGTTTGTATACAATCAATAAAAGAAATAAAAAAAAAAAAATGGATAGCCTGAGGTAGAGATGTACTCTTCTTCATGCATCCTTAGGAACAATCCTGTTTTCATTATCTTTGCCTTTCAGTTAATTTCACAGTTCCCTAAATGTCTTAATTACATGCTGTTCATCTAGATCAGCTTTGTCAATGACTGGACTTCCAGAGAAGCAGGAGGGATCTATGGGCTGGAGCATGGGACGGCTCAAATACAGTCCCAGCAATCTATAGGGTTTCAGGGTCAGTACGTTATGGACGATCTGGTTGCTTAAAAAAGGCAACTAGGCTTATCAAGGGTAATTAGGCTTTTCACCATGGCACACAGCACGCACTGACACACACATTGGGGAACTAAGGATCATATAGGTACTGGATTCTGTGCCGCAGGACCTACTGACATCTCATCTGGAAAGATTACGCTGCAGGAGCTGCCCCAGAATGCAGCATTGCGTCTGTAGAAGTTCAAGTCTTTCTAAATGACCTGCTCATTAGTATCCATAGAGATGTACGGGCCCGAGCTTGGCTGTGACAGCTCAAAATGAATTTTGGTGTAGCTGAAGAGCTGTGGCCCAGGAGGGAGATGTGGAAGTACAGCAGTTAGAGATGCTGAGGGATGCCTGCATCTTAGTGTCTGGGCCCCGAGCAGTCAGATCTAACCTGGTCTTAGTCTGGCAGCCCAGAATGTCATCGGAGGAAGGCATCCTGTCTTCTTTCACATTCACTGGAATGCAGACAGCCAGGTCAGTGGAATCCACATCAGCTCTCGTTACTGGGCCGTACTCACAAGGTTGACACTGGGACGCTACCCATCAGGTGTGGCTGTTATTAATTATGTGAAACGTTAGCGACCATACCAAATCATAGGTATCACTTATAATTTATTTCATATGAACCTGCAACTAGGGAATGGTTCATCATTATTATAATAATTTTGTTAAAGAGGCACAGACTTAAATGCAAACTCTACAATGCAGTGACATGGCAATGACAGCAGCTACCAAACAGGCAATCAGTGACCTCTGAGCCTGCTCTTTGCCATCAGATTTCAGAGGTTGCAGATCAGCGAGACTGATAAAGCAGGGCACAATGCTTTTGGTGCGGAGCTTTGTGGGATGCATTGACCCACTAGGCTCTGCCCTGCGACATCACTTTGTGCTGGTGGCACCAGAACCAGCAAAATGTCTGCAAAAAGCCCTATGTGCGCTAAACCACTGAAAATTGCGCTGTGAAACCAGAAAGTTGGCCGCCAATCTACTTTGCTTGTGTCAGTGGTGGAACAGGAGACCACACTACTGAAACCTCTCACTGGGCTGTCCACCCACAGAGTGAAAATGGAAACTACTTGAAAAGCAGTGCTTTATTGCAAGGAAACCCAGAAGTGCTCTGAAATCTGTTTTTCCACGGTTGCTGAAATTACAAAATAATGGTTCCCAAACATCAGAAAAGATCCAACATCCTTCCTGGATGTTACCCGTCACTTTATTTAAAGAATCCACATAAGCACACAATGTCAGGAAAAGCACATTCCATCACAGGAATCTCCACATTAAAAAGTGTGCTGGTCTGTAAAATCTGTCAGAAATGGGTGCAGTACCGCTGGCCGCCTGTGTGACAGCTGTCAGTTAATTACATTGGAACCTTAACTTGTGCAGTTAAAATCACATGGTTGAAATTAATTGACTTGCTATCAAAAAAAATATAGATTGTGACTATTTAATCTCTAAATTTAAAAAGACTGGAATTAGAGATCTGTTTGCCTATTTTGAAAATGTACGTTTATTTTATCAAAGACAATTTTAAACAAATTAAGTTTTAAAGTAACCTCTGATGCCAGCCACAGAACTTCAAAGCAAATTCCAAAGCGTACCCCAAATAAGAGGCAGCTTCCTTCTGCTCTCTACCCCAAGAACTCCCATTCAGATGTTCATGGAGAGGGGAGGAGACTTTGGCCTGTTGCACCGGGGAGAGACAAAGGGCTTCCTGGATTGAAAAGAATATGCAGATGCAAGTGTCAACAGAAACTCCTGCCAGAGGAAAGAGGCGGGGATTGCTCTTGACCCACCAAAACTTTGGGGCGGGACAGACAGTTATGTGTTTTCTTAAAGCACAAGAAAGTATATTTTTGAAAAGGACTGTGCAAAAGTGTAAAAATTTGTAAAATACAGTATTGTTAATATGAAAATTCTGGTCACTACTCAGAACGTGCTATGTTCAGGGACATGACTCCAGAATTTGTGGTTTTGTAGCAATTGTGGTGATGCCAGAAACATGAAACTTCACATGTTTATGCCCAAATATCATGCGCACACATGTGTAAAATTGGGGATAAATCCGACATTGGGTACCAGACCAAAAGTGCGAAAAATTGCCAAATCTAGACCCAAGCTCTCACCGTGCTGGTGCTTGGATGAATACTTGCTCCACCAAATCTGTGATATCAATATGCTGTTGCTAGTAAGTTTGTAAAATTGTAAATATGTCTTGAATGAAAAATAGATTTCCTGTGCAGAAACAAAGGGGAGGTTCTCCCTGGATCATAAAATACAGCGTCATCATGACTCTCTGTTTTCTTCTTAAATCAGGGGAGAGGAAATACCCTAACCAATAGAATATCTAGGGGGTGTGCCTAGTAGAAGTCAGCATACCCACCATTTTAGAAAATACATCAATAGAGATAGATTAGGACCTAGAGACACACACACATTCACCCACCATCCGATTGCTGGCGGAGCACTTTGCAAGAAAAATCCATATCCAAGACTCCAGAATCCAGACTCCAGAATTTTGAAAGCAGAAAGGCCCATTTCCAAAGCTGAACCATTCTCAGCATGGCCTTTAATACTGAAACCAGATTTTACCCCAGACCTCCAAGGGGAACCAAAGAGAACAGTCTGGCTGTGCTGCTGCCGCTTTCTTACTAGGAATGCTTGCCAGAATCCAGAGATCCAACCCAGTAGAGCAGAGCTGTGACCAGATAGTTGTGAACCAGAACCAACCCGTCAGATCCAGTCCAATCCTGCCGTGCAGTGTCCAGAATGCCGTGCTGAGTGCAGAACCAGAGCGCCTTGAGTCCAGTCCGGTGTGCTAGCTGAATTCCTGTCCAGAAAGTCTCCCTGACGAGATCCCTGACCAGATCCCTGGCGGGTCCATTCCAAACATTGGTAGTGAGTATCCATAGCATAGGATTGTCACTGGCATATGTATTATCCATAAGTCAAACTTATCCAAACCCATTCTCTTATTTCCCGAACTGCATTGTTAGAATATTTTGTCTTACCTGAACTCTTTCTCTTACCCTATAGTTCTTTGGTAATAGTGGTGTTAAAATCATCTTTGCGCTAATATATCTGCTGAAGAAAGGCAAGCGTCTCGGCGAGTGAAAACCATCCAGAGGCGTCGCTGGGCTGGTGGCTGTGCTGTTGTGTAATTTGTGGCTTCAAAGTCTCCCTAGTGTAAGAAACCGTGTTTGTAATTTTAAAAAGGTGCAACCTTGTTTTACACATTTTGACTCTTTCTGAAAAAAACTGCCCTCCACCAAAACCTCTGTAACTTCCTCACTGTGTATGCTAGAAATGGAATTTAAGTGTCAAATTGAAGCTAACACCCTCCGCTTTCCAAAGAACCAAAACCGCATCCCAACCCTTTATAGAAAAGTTTGCCGCAAATTTTTCGTTTGGCTCAAATCTATCACGTGTGAAATAGCTGTTCATTGCATCTGACCTCAGAATTAAGTTTTCAACCTGCAAGTTACTCAATAATCATTGATAGTGTATATCTGAAACCAGACAAAGCGGCTCCCACTAGTATTGAAACCATTTTAGTGACTTAAATCAATTTTCAGTGTTTTTCCCATCCATGCAAAGCTAACTTTAGAACCATTTTGACAAGTTTGCAATCATTCCTGTTTCTCTCTGTGTTTGCTGGGGGGAAATTGGGATTGATAATATTTTGTTGAATTCTGTATTCCTGAAACCTGTTTTCTCTCCTTCGATCTCTCTATATTGCATATTGGGGGGGTTGAGAAGTGTGCAGGGGGAAAGAGTAATCACATTGCATTTTGATTGAACCCACACAAAAGTATTGTTTCTGTTCTGCATTATTTCTCCTATCGTACTCCTTCTGATTAAAGAGATTGTTTATTGTGACATCACCCCATTGGTGATCATTGTATAAATATTAAATAGTGTGATCTATATATATTATGAAATCCATAAATAAATATTCTAACTTTGCAAAACAGCCTGCTTCCTGGTTCAGTGTGACCGGGGGGGGGGATTCAAAGAGAGGGGCATGATATAAGAGTACATCATTCAGAAATTTCAGAAATAAAAGAACTTATAGACATAAAAAAATAATGAAAGGTTCCAGCTGTGCATCACACACTAAGCATTGACTTAGGTGAAGTGCAGGGTTGAAATCACTTACAGCTTGCAGGAAGGGGGTGTCTGATCAATGGACCACCCTTTTAGAGACAGAATTAGCCACATACATTTATAATTCTAAAAAACCACAAAACCATTCTAGTGCTCCTTCAGCCGTTTCTGACAGGGAGTAGTAGTAGAGTAGGGAGGCGACAGTAGTGGTGGAGAGGAGAGACAGGAGTAGAGGAGGCAGGGGAAAGTAGGGGTAGTAGAGGGGAAGAAGGGAGAGAGACTAGCGAGAAGTAAGATTGGAGGGGGGAGGTAGAAAGCATAGAGACGCATAACAGAGGGACACAAGAGGAAGTATCAGTGAGAGAGAACAGGTTGTTGGTAGAGTCGGAGGAGGACAGGGAGAGTGACAGAAAGTCACAGGGAGAGGAATAGCAGAGTGTGCAAAGATCAGGGCAGTGGAAATTTAGCTTCTGAAAGGCACCAAATCCACAACCTAAGTCACCTTGGATCCACATAGACTGCCTGAGGGAGATCTAGGCAGAGAAGGGATTCTTCCCTTAATCCATCACCATGACACAAGCCATATCTAACACATTAGGGGTTACCGTTAGGCAGAATCATGTGCAGTACCCTTTAGCAACACCACACACTATTAAGACTACAAGTGACAGTACAAATGCACCTTTGGTACAAGCCTGTACTACACAGTAAAGTGGTAGCGATGACTGAGCAGCCAGACTTATCTCAAGAGCAAGTGAGCAGTATCAATAGTTACACAAAGGACAGCAATTACTAGGATTCAAGCAAACACTGACTCAAGGTTTCTGAGAAAAAGAATATACATTTATTTACACATCAGTTGTTAAACAATTCATTAAGTGAAGCAGCAAAAAAATCTCTTAATATACTGCACAACCCCCAATGAATTCCGTACAAGTTAGGCTCAAAATGAAGTGTGTGCAAAATGGCACTCCAGCAATTTAAAAGGAAGGGAAAGACATGGTTATACAAAATTAAGCGGCACCAACAAGTAAGTAGGCAGGGCAATATAGAAGAGGCTTTCTACAATGAGGATTCAGATCATTAGGCCAGTGTTAATGGTATTGAGTCTTTGCAGAGGATCACACAGTTCAGAGTAGTGTGCGGTGAAGTCTTTGCCAGGAGTTCGAAACAAGATTGGTCGGAAGAAAAGTTACTTAAAAGAGTAGAGAAGGAAAAGCCCTTGGATTGGCGAAAGATTTCAAACACTTCCACCGCGGTCGGACGGAATGAACAACCGGGTTAAGAGTACCTTAAATGAAGAAGAAGTCTGTAGCTGAGGCAGAAGTTCCTGGCAAGTCCTGCAGGCTCACGGTTCCTGAAGCGACTGTCGGACAGACACGAAGTAGGAAGACTGGAGGGTCTTGCACTGCCCAGGGAAGAAACCAGCAGCAGAGCAAAGCAACGAATAAAAGGTGCGTTCCTTAAAACCCAAACAGGGTCCGGTCCTCCTGGCTATCCGGTTCAATGCAGCTATGCACACAAATTTGACCAGGGGAGGGAGGCCTTGCTCGGTGTTTGGCGAACTGGTTGGTCCCACCAGCTCAAGTGGAGAAGATTCCTTGCAGGCCTTCTCTGTCATCGAAGTTTGGAGATTTGGACCCACAGCAGGCCTTCACCGGCAGATTCAGTCATGGTAGTGGTCCCCTTCTTTCAGCTTCTCTTTGGTTCTCTCGATCTAGTGGTTAATCTGCCTTCCAAGCCCGAGAGATCTGCTTTCTATGCAGTTTTCCCCCATTCACAGAGCCTGGCTGGCAATCACACAGCAGGGTGGCTGTCCTGGTGGGACAGTCACAACAGCCAATCATACAGAGTGCGATATGGGTTTCCAAGGAGACACTGGGCAGGGAGTCTCAAACCCCTCCCTCACATCCTGTCCCCCTCAGATTTCAGGTGCCTAAGGAGGGCTTCTGTGCAGAAGCCCACCAAAGGACGACAAACAAAGGAACCAAACCTGGTTTTTGGCGCGCCGAGTAAAACACGAGAATGACCTTTACAAAAAAAATGGCGAATAAACCAAGCTGGAACCAAATAAAAGTAAATCGGGCCCAGCGGATTTAAGTTTGAGGCTACTAACTTGGCCTAAAACAGTACCAAGGCTATTTAAATAGACCACGGTAGGAAAAATAGGGCAGATACCACTGCCACCAGCCCAATCTTAAAGGAAGGGGAACAAAATAATGTTCCACGAGAAACAGACAAAAAGGGATAACTATTAACCCTTTCCGGAACTCTATGTAAGATAGTTTGTACTGGGTCTGTGAATTTAAAAAGACTAATAAAGTCAATGGCAAGTTTACATGCTCTGGGAGACAGTAGTCAGTCCCAGAAAATGGAGTTTAAAGTGGGAAGCTCTGAAAAAGACAACCCTGTGTCACTGCACTAAAGGTGCTGTGTAACACACAGTAAAAAAAAAGATGCCTATGGAGTAGGTGAAGCTCCACAGTCTATGAACACAAAAATGTTAAACACACACAGCAAAACACATGTACGAGTGTACCAGATGAAAAAATAAAATACTAGAAATCCAGCAAAGCTGCTGAGGGACTCCGTAGGTAAGGGAAATTAGCCATTCTGGAGAATTTTCCCTAACAGTTATCAATCACTAGCTACTACCCTGGGGTTAAGGGGTGCTTGAATTAGGGGGGAACTCCACTCTCTAGACAAGAGAGAGTGAGGGGGATGCCCTTTTCGAGTGCCTCTTGAATACAGAACAACAAAAAAAAACACCATGCACTGTTTTCGAGAGTTGCTGTGTTCTTGAAGCCATCTGTGACAGTCCATGTGTTTCACTGCCATGCGCGGTTTCAGACTCAAACCGCTAACTTGCACTTTCTGTTTTGGTGGAAACAAGCAAAAGGAAGTGTCATGTAATTAGTTTGATGGTCTTCTGTGTAGATGGTGGATGGCTGTGTAAAATGGACTCATTGGATTAGGGGGGGAGGCATACCAGTTACAGTACGTTCTTGCTAGGTTTCAAGACATCATGGCCTGGTTTGTTGGGCCAGTTATCAGTGGGAAAGTTTCTTACTCAATCAATGCATCTTTATAAGACTTACACTTGCCAGGGGGCCACTCGGTGGTGATAGTGCGCGGTACAAATATCCTTTAACATTAACTTATTTCCAGCACATAAAATTCATAGCAGGTATTTGTTTATGCTTTTGGTTCATTTATTTTTCATCTTATTCTATACTAAAGATCATTTCGTTTGATCTGTGTTCTCATTGTTTCTTTTGTTATCTATTTCATTTTTTATTTATTTTCTGGAAAAAATACAAATTTGTACAGGCCATTCTCATGAATCTTTTACTGTTTCTTTATTATCTGCTTCTGTTCTTCCTTTTGAATATCAGATTTTGTTTCACGTTTTATCTATTGTCTTAAAAAATCTTCATGGGTTTGATTGATTCCTCATATCTCTCCTCTCTGGTTTCCTTCTATTGCCCTACTCTCACTCTTCACTCTCAACTTTCCGTTCCTAAACCTCTCTGCACGTCGTCTCATTTTTGTTCATTTTCCCTAGTTGCCCCCTTTCTTTGGAATTTGTTACCGCTTGCCATTCACTCTTCTTCTACTTATCATACATTCTGGACCATCTTTTGACTACTCTCCATGATTTCTAACATCTGATCTCATTCTATGTGAAATTGCCATTATTGCATCTTGTACCATGACTTCTTTGTTGTTAAGCCTTTTGGCGAAAGCGCTATGTAAATACAAATAAACACAGATAAATACATTATTTTTCTTTTATTGTTATATTGCCCACTTGTATAGTAGGTACAGATTTCCATTTAATTGAATTTTTTAAATTGCATGTTCTTGTTGTTCGTTAAACAGGTATTTATTGACAGTTTTCTATTCAAGAAATGTATAATTTTTTCAATCAAAAGCGTAATTCATTTCTTTAGCAGGTTGCGGATTTCCTTGTCCCATTTGTGTTCTTTTGTTTATTTATTATATTGTGTTACAGTTCACAAGAAACGTGTCATACTCACATAAGATGATAATAATCAAGACAGTTTAGACATTGCACAATAGTAATGAGAGAAATATTAGAATATGCAATATTACTATACACTTTGAGTACAAAATACTAATTTCAAATAGCAACTTTCTAATGCGCTGTAGCCCACGTGCATCAGGGCGCACATTAACACATGGACATTCTGGAAATAACAAGACAACAAGGGTCAATGATCGGGAGGGGAGATCAATTCTAAAAATTGTATAATTCCAAAAATGGTTCCAGTTAATCCTGCCGAGGATAGTAGAAATGATTTAATTTCCATTTTATAATATTGCATGACTAAGAGTCCAAAATACAATAGTATAAAATCGTAAAATGTTCCTCACCTGAAAAAATGTTTTACTTCAGCAACAAAGTGCACAGTGCAATCCCAAGTCCTCGGTTCGAGGATACAATTAATTACCAGGACTACTGCAATGGTCAGCGAGGTCTGATAGCCTGCAGATAAGCGACTGTACACATCAGAAGAAGACAACATATTCCTAGATCCAACAAACATTGCATATTTAAAGTGCCTGTGCAATCAACCTACAAGTGCTTCTTAGATTAAATGTCTTCCTCGGTCCGACAGAACCTACACATCTTCCATTAGAATCTTTGAGTAGCGCGTAATGAGAAGATTTCTCCGGTGTGATGTGTATAAGATCTGATCATCAGAAATGTATTCCGAAAGTGAGCCGTGGGAAATCTCAATCCCTAGAGGTCCATAGTTTTATTTGTATTTTCCGGGCCTCAGTGCTTATATAATGTATATATAAGGATGATTTTGGTGCGTGTTAATCCATTCGTCTTCCCACCATCTTTTCTTAACCTTGGCGGGATTATCAATCAGGACACTGTTTTTATGTTTACGGCTTCCAGGATTAGTTCCCATTTCTCAGACAATGATGGTATCATATTGGAATCGCCTCCATACATTCATGTATATAGACCTTCGAACATTGATCCCTTCAGAGGAGCAATGATTTTGCATTATAAACACAGCATATTCCATTGGACACAAGACCTCGACGAGTTAATGCCCAGTCCATACCTGATGATAGCAATCGCCACTGAATTGGGCAGCAAGAGTGTCTTCCTCCAAAACATGCCATTATTTTATTTTATTTCAAGCGCCAGGCCAAAAAGAAAACCATATATTGTAAATGTTGTTATTGGATAGTGAAGCTTAAATGAAAGGGGGGGCAGCTTTTCCACATGGGAGAGCCACGGCACTGCAAAGTTGACACATTGTACAGAAGCCTCCCATCATGCACTGTGACATCCAGGGGCAACTTGATGAGGTCACTGAGCCCCCTGTTGCAATGGTCACAGAGCAGTTAGGTACAAGCAAAGAAGTCTGTTGCAGTCTTTGTTAATCTCCTTGGAGAATGGGCACATGTACGAGCCATGGTGCTGAACCCACATTCCCCATTAGGGCGTGGTGGCATGGTTACTGCAGCGTTGACTGGCTTAGCCATTACAATGGGAGGCAAAGATAATGATGGGATGTGATGAGGGGATGTGCATTGCCAGGTTCAGTAGATGTTTAAGGGAGGGATGTACGGCCATTCTTGTATATTGAATAGGCGACGGTTGGAATTTAACAAAAGCAGCACCCTTGCTGAGGGCAAAACGACAAACGGACCATTGTAAATTCCAAGGCTATACTGCCCTGGCAAAATTCAGACAACGCAATCAATGCCCTTGCCATGTCTCCATCCCCTCTTGTCCGTACAAAGGAAAGCTTTGACTGTTGTCAGATGTCAAGGGCCTTCAATCTAAAGTTCAGGACTATATTAAGAGGAGCAAAAGGTCACAGGCAGTGACCCAGCAGTACCCTCAAGGATTAGCCCCGTGTACTGAATGTTTTGGCTGAGTAGTGGTTGAATGTGATCACATTTTCTAAGCCTGACTTTGGCAGCCATTGCAGTCGCTATAAAGAGGTGTTGGAGTCTACGGTCACTATCAAAGAGGACCCTCACGTTGTGAACCGTGGGTGAAGGAGTGAGGATGGCGGGAACAAAGGAGGTAGGAGATGGGAGAGTGGAGTTAACATTGGTCGTGGAAATTATATTTGTATTGTGGAAGAGTTCATCAGCATAATGCCATCCAGAGACAGATACTTTGAGGGAGCTAGTGACGCGAGAGGGATATAGGGGTGAAGGATGGAAAGGAGAAAAAGATCTGGTTGCCAGCAGTAAAGAGGTGGTATCGAAAGCTGATGCAGGAGACAGGGTTTCCCAGGAAGGTAGCGTAGAGTATGGATAGGAGCGGACCAAAGACAGGTCCTTGGCTACATGCATTGACAGAGGTGTGCTGGACTGCAGGAGGGATTTATGCTCCAAAAGAAGGAGAAGGAGTGGGCAAAGAGTTAAGAGGCTAATTGTATTTAGAGTTGAGAGCCAAGGCATGTTTAATAAGTCTGTAGTTAGTAGTAGTAATTGAAGCGCTGGTTTATTTTGTACCCAGAGAAGCTCTTGGTAGTCGCCGTACCTAGCAGTGAGTTAGGTGTGTCGTGTTTTGGTTACATTAAAGGCTGTGTGCCACATGAGCAGGAAGTCCTGCTATTTTGGATTAGGCCCTGTTAGTAGCTTTTGGTAGTTAGAAAATTAGGTCACCCCTCCTGCCCCCTGAGCAAGTGCTCAGACAGCCTTGGTTAGGAAAGAAGGGAGAAGCACTGCCCAGATAGTAGTTAAATGTGTCAAGTTGAGCAGCTGTCAGGATTGTGGGTGTAGTAGGTGCTGCAGGGGGGCTCTGTGGCCAGAGCCACCAAGTGGGGGCTAATAAACCCTACAAATATTGTGCTGGGGCCCGGACGGTCTTTACCTACAGAAACAACATTTCCCAGGCATCCTTGAAGGGGGTTTGTGTGCACACAACATGCACGCACAGCAAAGGTCAAGAGAGCTCACCCTGCCCCTGTCAGGTGCAGGTAATTCTCTTCGAAAAGACATGGGCAGGGAGGCATGGATTACGTGTGTTTCCCCGGCACCCCGGTTGCGGTGAAGACGTTTGCTTGATGGTAACAGCTTCAGGCCCAGTCAGCCTGAACAAACCTCTGACATCGCTTCATGTCAAACCAGGAAGCGCAGCAGCATTCTGAAGCAGGAACGTAACAGGCTGGGGTAACCTGCTGCCTTGCTGCTAATTACAGCTCATGATCGTCTGCTCGGGGTGGTTTGGAAGCGCCCCAAGCCTCATATATAAGCGTCCAGTGTGTCATATTTAGCATAATTTATGGGAATGTGATATGAGCATTTTCACTACAATGACCATATTTAATCCTGTGACGTAACAGGGATTCAAGAACACTAAGCGCTCCACATATTCACATTATTCATGGATGTTTGTAAGAGTCATGTGTGCTCTGTGTTCAGCAGCAAGGAACAGAGAGTCTCATGGCTGGAGACACTACAACAGAGTGATTCCTGCATTAGGGAACTTGATACATTGGAAAATGTCTATTGTGTTTTTTGTTGCTCACATGCTTTTTGTTTGTGGCTGTGCCAACAGCAAGTCATGCAGTCATTCAGTGTGCTTCTGTGCTTTGTCGTTCATGGCATAATTACATGTGCCTTGTGTAGCTCAGGAATTAGAAAGCTGTGTACACCATTTGCTTGCTGTACACTAATGTCTCCTTAGTGCTGGGAGAACCACAGAAACCACAAACTGGGCCAGCTCTCTAATTTCGGAGCCTTGTTTTTAGTTACTATTTTTAACTAAACTTGAGGTCGCAAAACATGATCATCAAAAGCAATTATACCCATCGTGTATGACCTCCATCACTCTGGGGCACAGTGCATAGCACCTTCAAAGTGTTTATAACTTTGCCTTCTAGCAGCTTTCTCATTGCACAAAATAGTTAGGGCAAGCCTCTTACTCGGTCCCCCAACCCTAGATAAGTGGCACTGGCACACCACTGCAACCGAGGGTCTAACCACCACAGGAGGGAACAGTTGGTATAGTTGGAGGGCAACGTAGGCTGTAGTTATTGGCAATACTGATTGATAATAATTACATTTCAGACCTGTTTGCTTCTTTGTGTGGAAATGCTAGAACGTAGACCGCAACTTAGGTTCAGTCAGAAAGGTAAAACAGACAGAAAGAGAAGAGCATTGCCTTCTTATAGGCCCCCATGGGCTGTGAGGACCCACTATAGCTTCAGCGATGTGGGTCATAAGTGGAACTACACAACAACAACAGGGCAGTCGATACCAACATAAAAGGAGTGTCGAAGCAAGGCTTTTTGTATAACCCTGCAATGAATGGAACCCACCCAGTATTACAAACAGAATATCTACTATAGACAGAGAGCTAGTATGGGAATAGTCCAGCAGGAGAAAAAAAGAAAAAACTTTCAAATAAATGGGGGAGCCAGGGGGACGTACAATGAAAACAATCACTTAAAAATGCCTTTGTGTAAGCTAGGAAAGGTAAGGGCAGGTGTTCAGGTTACCTAGTAATGCCGGGAACGGGGCACTGAATCAGTGTGTTTACTACCTTACACTCTTAAGTCTTCTTTGAAGCAGGAGATCAAGTTTTGGTCTAGAACCCTTGATCTGGTGAGCAGTGCGGTGCTCAAGACGCAGACTGGTGTGAGAAACATGAAGCTGGACAATCAGGGGTCTGAATGCAGCTCACTGTCTGTAACTGGGATATAATTCTTCTAGATGAAATCCTGAGCAAGTCCAGTGTCTGATGATTTGCCTGTAGACCTAAGGGTTGATGGGAAATCAAGTACGTGAAACTAAAAGGAGCTGGACTACCCACAAAAGGGCACTATACATGTTCACCAATGTGAAATTGTGTACCTTCAAAGTCATGCTGTGAAAACATAAAAATAATATGAGGCCGGGAAGCCCAAAAGCAACACACCAACACAGGTTACAAAGAACATACAAGTGCTTTATTTAAAAGCTACAACAGTTACCAAAGTCAATTGACAAGCGGATAGCTATTCGGCTCTCAGAGTAACGTAATAAACTTCAACGAAGGTTCGATGCATTAGTAGAGAGACCGTACATTGGAATACTTGGGCTTTTTATATTGTTTGTCCAGCCCTTGGCCAACCCTCTCGCGGGTTAACCATTCTAGGCATCGGGCCTATGGGTTCCTAGCCAGGTCAATCCTATAATATATGCATTTTGATTCGTTTCGCTGATATAGTTGTACATTTACACATAGGTCAGCAATAGGACAAGGTCTCAGTTTGCGACCCCAACAAGTGGCCTGCAGGCATATTAATTATTCGTGTGTACGGAGGTCACAACGGCCAGAATCTTACTCAGAATGTCATTCGGCCTCCATTTTGATGTTCAGGGTGACTTCCATATTACAAGAGAACCTAAAATGGCGGCCTAATCCAAGATGGCGACTTACATTACTTTCTCTAAGGTCAAGACCTTGCCGCGGAATTTGTTCGCATATGATGTTTTAGACAACTTGGCGTAGGCCAATACACATAGAATTGCTGCGATAGGAGGCATAATATTGTTTCAATTCCGACAAACCCTCGTTTTGGCCTATGCCAAGTGCTAATATCATTTCTAATACTTTTGCAAATAACTCCATGCATTGTCGTCCATACATCCTGAATCATTATCTGTAATGTCTATAGCCATCAGGTCATTCATCAGAACTTCTTGTAACATAAACTCTTTAGATGCTGTATCAGGGGGGTACATTTTGTGCCCTACTGTGCTCACCGCTTGAGCACAACACCCCCCTAGCATTGCACATATACTAGGTAGACATTGGAAACAGCAACAAAGGAATAGCAGGATTCCAAAAATAACCAGGATAACAGAAAGCACCTTCCAACCCCAGGATCGTAGAGAATCCCAGAACCAGGTGCTAATATTTCAATCTCCCACAGGAACATGCACTTCAGAACTAAGGATGCGCAAGTTCTGTGTTGCTTTGAAAATTGTCGGCGAGGAATCTGGTACGAAAACACAACAAGCGGACCCCACTAATTTGCATACTCCACCACGTTCTGCCAGAATGACATCTAATGCCATCCGATTTTGGAGTGCTACCAATCTTATTGCCTTTTGTTCTAGTGTCATATTGTAGAGTATATCCGTGGTCCGGTTAATGGTCCTCTCCAGTACTCTTGCTAGTCCCCTAATGTTTTCAGAGTTTGCTATCTGTCCCCAAAAGGGCACAACTGATTTTGCTATATCTCCCAATACTTGCCCAGGGGTATCTCCGTTCTTGTCCCGCTGTGGGCGAGCCTTAGAAACCTCCAATGTACTAGCTACAAATACCCCAGGTAACAGGATTCCTAAATAACAGGTTCCCTGCCAATCCTTGGGCAACCAGGGAAATGATGAACTACCACAAACGAAATAAACAGGCCCCCCTACATTCAGAGGCCTGTTCTCTCCAGTCAAATTTACAATGTTTATACAACCTTCAAAATCTCCCATTGGCTGAGTGCCATTTCTTTGTACACAAAAGGGTACTGAATCAGGGCTATGATTAATAGAGTAGGAAGGAGGCACGGCGTCCTTATTGCCTATCGGAGCCATTTTAAAGGAAATTAGAGTTTGAAAAGGAAGAGATAGTTTATCAGACGGCCTAATAGAAGCAACATAGGTTTACTTCTATTTGCAAAAAGCGAGCATCCCAGGGGAGTCAATTTACGTTTCTCAAAATCATTTAAATTAGTTCCATCAAAGTTCCCTGAGATGCTATCATTCCAACGGCCAAAGAATAGTGCTCTAAGAGAGGCATAGCAAGCAGTCGTTAAAGGTAAAGCGTGAATATACCATCCTAGCCCCTTGTTCCCACGTTGCGGTAAATGAGTGCAAATCCAACAATTACTCTTATTAAAAATGGCATGCGTTGCATTCATTACTATCATTAAAGTGTTATTATGATACTTTCGTCTATGCTGGGAGTCTCTAGGTGACAGAGTGTGAAGGTGTACAGAGGGAGTCAAAGCAGTAAGTACAATCTCAATTGGCAGTAGAAGTTTTAGAGGGTACATTTCTTCGAAGTACCAAAGTCCCACAGCAGTAATTACACAAATTCCAATTATTATTAACACAATGCAGCAATATGTTTTCGGGGCCCAGGCACATTGTTCGTTGTCCGAGTTGGTCACCCCCTTATTTACAAGTCCAGTGCGGGGAGCAGCGGTGGAGGTGGCAGGCATCGCAGTTTCTCAATCGACGACCCCAATGTTCATTGCTGGCGACACTACGGTCGCGCAACTTCTTAGTCCTTCCCAACCCTAGCCAGCAGAATCCCTTTTTTTCCTTTTGTTCGAAAGGAACTTTCTTTTACAAGAGAAAACTTTCAATCACTTCTTCTTTCCAAATGCACGGAAAGACCCGTGCCGTAGTTCTATTTTCTTCATCGAAGGTCGTACCAAAACTGTTTGATCCGGAAACAAGGCGTTGTCACTTCCTGAGGGAAGCGACGTATCGGAGGCGACGGAAGTCGCAGAACTTGAAACAGTGTTTTCCGGAAATGACTTTTTCAAAGAGTGCAGAGACAAAATGGACTCTTCCCCAAGCTCCACGGGCTCAAAGGAATTCTCTGACGCACTCACAGCGCTGTTTGCTACTCCAGGATCAGAGATTGTAGCATCAGCGAGGGGTTCTGCTTCTTCTGTAACGTGTGGCCTCGGGTGAGGAAGTTTCTTGACATGCGTCGCGTGGATCCAGTGTTTTTTCCCAGCCACCCGCACTGCTGTCCGAGTGACCAACAGCACCTGGTAGGGTCCCCTCCAGCGAGGAGCGAGACAGGAAGACCTTTCGTAGGCCTTCACTAGGACCCAACTTCCAGGCTGAATATCGTGTCCTGGGCCCGTAAACCGTACAGGTAAAGCTGACTGGACCTGATGATAAATAAAATACAGGTTTTTGGTCAACTGGTTGCAGTAATACATTTTCTACCTCCCTTTGGGCTTTAGGCTTCGGAAGACCCCAAATGTTAGCAGGTCTCCCCATCACTACCTCAAATGGAGAAAGCCCAGTCTTAGTTTGAGGTGTGGTACGCATGGCTAATAATACAATAGGTAAGGCATCTGGCAATTTCAATTTGGTGTTGGCACATGTTTTTGCAAGCTTATTCTTTAAGATACCGTTATGTCTCTCTACCAACCCAGCACTTTGAGGATGTCTAGCTGAGTGAAATCGTTTTTCAATGTGTAACGCTGTGCATATCTGCAAAATTACTGCTGCAACAAAATGGGGACCACTGTCCGACCAAATTACCCTTGGAAGCCCAAATCGTGGAAAGAATTATTTTACCATAGTCTTTGCAGTGGCTATGGAAGTAGCATCTTTAACGGGGAAAGCCTCGACCCATTTACTAAAAGCACAAATAATCACAAGATCATATTTTAGATTGTTACACCGTTCCATCTCAATAAAATCAAAGTGGATGACCTCGAAGGGAACAGAAGGGGGCCCAAAGCTTCCCCTTGGAGTTACTGTCCCCATCCCCACATTGTGCTGTAAGCAAATCATACAATTCTGTACATGTCGCTGTGCAGTCTTCAAAATGTTATCATTCACCCAGACTTGTTATAACATTTTCGTAATCTGCTGAGCACACACATGCGTAGGACTGTGTGCCATCGTAACCATTGCCAGCACATATGAATCAGGGAGCAACCATTTTCCTTCAGATGTATCCACCCAACACCCATCATCATCCAGTTTCCCCATTCCTTCGGCCCACCTTTTAGACTCTTCTATTGTGGCATCAGTTTGAATATCTCGCACAGACCCAATACCCTCATCCATTACATAGGCATCTTTTGTTTCCCTTAGAGCATACATGTCTGCGCTAAGGTCTGTGGCCGTTTGCCTGGCTATCTGGTCAGCAAAAGCGTTCCCTTTTCCCACATCATCTATGACCTTACAATGTGCTGCACATTTCATGATCGCTAACTGCCTACGGAGTGAGAGTGCCGAGAGCAATTGCACTATCAGGGGGCCATGCTGGATCTTGGTCCCATGTGAGGTTAGGAACCCTCTTTCCGACCAGAGCCTCCCAAAGTTGTGAGCCACCCCAAAGGCGTACTGGCTATCAGTATATATGTTTACTATACGCCCTTCGGAGAGTTCACAAGCTCGGGTCAACGCTATAATCTCTGCGGCCTGCGCGGAGTTATACGAAATTCTCTTAGTTTCAACAACCGTACTCAACGTAGTAACTGCGTAAGCAGCTGTAGATGTACCATCTGGAAGTTTTAAGCAGGAGCCATCACAAAACAGCTCCCCTTCTGCATTGTCCAAAGGAGTATCTATAAGATCTATCCTGCCCTTTGTTTCCTGTTCAGTGGTATACAGGCAGTCATGTAATTCTTCGTCACCGCAAACAGTATTTTGCGGGAAAGGTAGAAGTTCAGCCGGATTAAGAACACAACACCTCTTAATTTGAATGTGAGGGGCAAACAGAATTAATTCATACCTTGTTAGCCGTGCAGAGGTGAGGTGTTGCGTTTGGGTTTTATTTAATAGGACATCTACAGAGTGAGTTATCATCAAAATTAAATCATGGCCTAGGACCATTCCCTCACTCTGTTTTACAGACGCGGCAGCAGCAGCGACAGCTCGCAAACATCTTGGCAAAGTGCATGCGACAGGATCAAGGGCGGAGGAGTAGTAGCCGCACGGCCTATTTTTCCCTCCGTGTTCCTGTGTTAACACAGCCAAAGCACATCCATCACATTCATGCACAAACAACACAAAGGCCTTGTCATAATTTGGAGTACCCAGAACCGGTGCAGAGCATAACGCGGTTTTGAGAAGCTCAAATGATCGTTGATGTTCCGATTTCCATGGTAGTGGCAGAGAAATGCCCTTCTTCGTCAAAGCCAACATCGGTTTTATCACTAGTGAAAAGTTTGGGATCCACAACCTACAGTAAGAAGCCATACCTATTAAGGCTCTGACTTCCTTCTGTGTATTTGGAACAGACATGCCAGAAATGTGTTTTATTCTTTCAGGTGTCAATCTTCTCCCCTCCTTTGACAGGAGGTAGCCTAAATAGGCGACCTCCTGACAACAATATTGACATTTTTTGAACGAAGCTTTATGACCATTTTTAGCTAGATGAACAAGCAACAGCACAGTGCCTTCTTTAGAAGCACTTTCAGAATCTGCAGCCAAAAGCAAATCATCGACATACTGAAGCAGTGTACAAGTAGGTGGCAATTCAAGGGTGTCGAGCTGCTCTTTCAAAGCTCTACTATAAATGCTTGGACTTTCAGTATACCCTTGAGGTGCCCGAGTAAATGTAAATGAACGTCCTCCCAAGGGGAACGCGAACACATATCTACCCTCCTTGTGTATAGGAATGCTAAAGAAAGCATTCTTTAAATCCACAACACTAAAGTGTGTAGCCGTAGCAGGGATCATTGTTAGTATCGTTGTTACATCAGGCACAATTGGAAATTGTGGGGCGACAACTTTGTTAATAGCACGAAGATCAATTATGAACCGGTATGGGATTGCATTGTCACCTTTCTTGTATACAGGCAAAATCGGGCTGTTACATAAACTACCTGCAATCTCCTCAATCACCCCTCGATGCACAAAATCGGAGACAATGCACTTCAAAGCACGCTCGCCCTCAACTGATATTTTATACTGCGGAATGCGTGGTAATTTAACTCCACGTTTCAAAGCTATTTTAACGGGCTCAATCTGTAGTACCCCGACACCATTGTCGTCAACTGCCCATAAACATTCCGGAACAACGCTAAACTCAGGAGGCAATGGTCGAATCAGAAACTGAGAATTGGTAAGTTGCTGTGGTGAAACCGTCAGTCGTACTCCATCAGAGGAACAATGAATTACTGCATTCAATTTCTTCAACAGATTTAACCCCAGCAAATTCTCTCCACAGTTCAAAGTCAGAAGGAAGGGACAATGGTCCGTAAAGGGACCCAAAGAAACAGACACCAGTGAAGAAACCGGACAAACAATTGGTATACCAGAAAACCCTACAGAAACATTTGTTTGACCTGACAGTGGAATGTTTGGAACCCAGGAATGATCAATGGAGCACTTCTGTGCTCGAGTGTCTATCAAAAACTGGTGTTTCCTATTCCCCACTAACAATTCAACGTAGGGACCTTTCTGATTAACGGGAATAGGTGAAGGTTTCAAACCCTGCTTCGGGCAGTCCTAACGAAATAAAATGTCATCGGAAGGAAGCTCTTCAGAAAGGTAGGCAGCAGAAGGGTGATCAAATATGTTTCTTGTGTCCACACTCGAAGTCTGATTTTCCCGTGAAAAAGGTTGCTGAGGATCTTGTGAAAACTGACCTCTATCAGGGCCCCCTGCTCCAGGGCGACTTCTAGGTCGTCTACCCATACTCCCAAATGCATTGTTTGACCTTTGTCAAAGGACGGGGCACTGTGCTCGCCAATGAGCTTCCTGGTGGCAATAGGCACATTGATTAATATTCACAGAACCCAAAGGAGCGTTTCCTTTTGGGACATACTGACCTCTGGTCTGTGTCGTACCTCCTCTGGGATGTCTAACAATTTGTTGTAACAATACTTTAGTCTTCAGATCTCCTTTCCTCTTCTCTATTTTCTCCTTTTCATTATAAACACGGTTCTCATAATACTGAGCCATGTGCAAAACTTCAGATTGAGATTTCGCCTGCCAAGCGCTCTCAGAGGACATAATCTGTGACTGGATGTCGGGCAACAATCCACGTACAAATTTGTCCACAAACAACCTTTTCCCAGACTCTGTACCCAAGTCCTGTCCACTGAAGTGAGAGAATACCTGTTCGAATCTATTAAGGAATTCGGTGGCGCCTTCAGTTTTTCCTTGAACACAGGCCATAAGCTTGTCCCAAATAATTCTTTTCTCTGGAATTATAGTTTTTAATTTTGCGACAATTCTATCAGGCAAAGTAAGTATTACCTGAGGTGGTTTCTCACCAGCTGGTCTTTCCCCATCAAACCTAGTCATGTTAGCCCACATATCTCCCAACCCTGACACATCGTCTATTGTCCGAACCTGCTTCCATAAATCTACGGGTAGGAGTACAGGGAATAGCAAGTCAATATCACTTAAGGTGAACACAGAGGACTGCAAAATGGACTCTATCTCTTTGTAAAACCCTGTCGGGTTTTTCCTGATATCGGGAATTGATTGTCTAATAGTGTTCACTTCCTGTCGTGAAAATGGGACGTGAACAAATTGCGATACATAATGCGCAGGGATATCCACAGCGGGTGCACCAGTCCCAGCATTAGCGGGAATCTCAACCTTTGGGACAAATGTCGGACGAACCTCTCTCATAGGCAACTGAGATATAGGTAACTCCGACCGCTTACTAAGCAACAGAGCCAGGTCGAGCGCTAAGGCAGTCGAAGAAGTGTCGGGTGAAAAAGCCCTTTTACAAATTCCCAATAACTCTATAGGACAACTAACCTTCTTTCTTACACATTCTTCCTGCAGGTAAAGTACCATTACCTGAATCACCTTCCTTTGCATTTCTACTGTATACTGACTATACGTGTCATATACTTCATCTGGCGGTATCGATGAATCCGAGATTCATTGAATCGCATCTTTGGTACAAATTCGTACTTCCTCAGGTGTCGATCTACGACACGGAAGGAACCGTTTCTGCACATACATACTGTCGTCTTCATCATCCTCATCTCGTTATTTCTCAAAGTTCCTCCTATACTCAAACAATCTTTCAACATGACCATGTACTTTCTCCTCTGTGTCCCTCAAAAGTGCTAAAGCATTTAGATCCCTCACCCCTTGTGGGAGATCTGAATTTCGTAATCTACCCCACATCACACATAAATGAGTCCCCAAACCTATGATAAAAACATTTTTCTCAGGAAAACTGTTCAAATTTGATAATGTGGAAAAAACATTAACTTGATCACCTTTCTCCATACAGTGCTTAGCCCATGCAAATAATTCTCGTTTCTTGTCTGCAGAAACTGTATTACGAGTGACAATCTTGACCCCGCACCCTGATCAACTTTAGTCAATACAGAACCACTCGGGAGCGGAGGTGCAGGTAAATTCAATAAAGGTGCAACTATCGGCGCAGGAGAAAGGGGCGGCGGGATAGGTGGAGGAACAACAACTAGAGGACTAGGAACAATAGGTTGTACAGGGGGAACAGGAATAACAGCAGGAACAACAGCAGAAATGGGCAGAGCACCAGGGAGAGGATCAAACGGAGGTGGCGCAGAGGCACCAGGCCTGTGTTCGTTTAACAATTTTTCAATAAATTCTTCAGAAACATGGAAATCTTTAGAGGGATACATTTTCTGGATTCTGAGTGAAAAAGCCCTATCCATATTTTTAACTGACTTCTACTTTTAAGCTGCTGCAATGCTTCTTCTTTTTCCAATTCTGCAAAACATCAAAGGCTGCAGGTCTGGCCTTCTTTTTTAGCAAGACCGATTCTAGGTATTCAATACGGGGGATCTCAAAACTACCATTGATTGGCCACTGAAATTCGGAGGCATGTCTGGTTTGTCTGTGCCAAATATCATTAAATACTATACTTCCAATGCCATACTTACAGTACATAGTACATGCCGGCGACCCCTCCTGTGGTGCCGGGCGGCTAAATTCCAAAGATTGTCGATCGCTACGGAACAGAGCCCTAAAGCAGCTAGACAATTTCCCAGGCATTTCACAAAAAATTGGTGTTACCTGGTGAATAATTGTGTCTGCAGATACAATACGCCAAATTCAAATTGTCAGGGTTAAATTAAGAGCCGGGTCACAACTGCACCTGACCAAACCTAAGGAGGACCGTACGGTTTACCAAAGAACTTACCTAACGAATTTTACCTTGTGTTTGGTGGTTTCGACAAATCTGCCCGCCTCAAAAATGGACCCTCGTCAAGATGCCGTGTCAGACCACACGACTATCGTCCAAGGATCGGATCGTGCAGCGCTGCCGAGGTATCGCGTCTCGTTCGGTCGGGCCCGCAGTATCACACCGTCCGATCCCGGTTCGATAGTCTGCGTCAACCTTCAATGATCTGGCATCAATCTTGAGGGTCTCTATTCGGGCGCCAACTGTGAAAACATAAAAATAATATGAGGCCGGGAAGCCCAAAAGAAACACACCAACACAGGATACAAAGAACATACAAGTGCTTTATTTAAAAGCTACAACAGTTACCAAAGTCAATTGACAAACGGATAGCTATTCGGCTCTCAGAGTAACTTAACGAACTTCAACGAAGGTTCGATGCATTAGTAAGAGAGACCGTACATTGGAATACTTGGGCTTTTTATATTGTTTGTCCAGCCCTTGCCCAACCCCCTCGCGGGTTAACCATTCTAGGGATCGGGCCTATGGGTTCATAGCCAGGTCAATCCTATAATATATGCATTTTGATTCGTTTCGCTGATATAGTTGTACATTTACACATAGGTCAGCAATAGGACAAGGTCTCAGTTCGCGACCCCAACAAGTGGCCTGCAGGCATATTCATTATTCGTGTGTACGGAGGTCACAACGGCCAGAATCTTACTCAGAATGTCATTCGGCCTCCATTTTGATGTTCAGGGTGACTTCCATATTACAAGAGAACCTAAAATGGCGGCCTAATCCAAGATGGCGACTTACATTACTTTCTCTAAGGTCAAGACCTTGCCGCGGAGTTTGTTCGCATATGATGTTTTAGACAACTTGGCGTAGGCCAATACACATACAATTGCTGCGATAGGAGGCATAATATTGTTTCAATTCCGACAATGCTACTGGATTGAAACCTCAACTGATATCAGTATGGTTAAGCCCCGCCCTTAAAAAAACATTGCGTCCCCACAGCTGATAGCATGTGAAATTCCTAAAGGAAGTAGAACAAAGTGTTTAATGGGTGTAGTTAAGTCACAGGCCAGCTGTTCATATTAAAGACATATTACACCTGCAAGAAGCAATACTTACTACATGAATCCCCAGAGGAAATTAGGCAATGGCAGGGGATAAGCATCTAACACAATCTGCATTGATGGAAAACAATAATGTTCTTTGGTAGAGTATTGGTTTACTTATGTCATCATTTAAAGGCACAGAACACTTCATAAAATGGAGGCTGTTTACTGCGCATTAATAAGACTAGGCGATGTTGAGCACCTAATTTCCATCTGATTCAGCTCCAGAAATTTGGAAAACTAAACTGTACGCTTCCCCTAGTGGATGCAAATCCATCAACCCAATGCATTGCTAATCCCACTGTCTTGCAGAATTGGAAATTTCTTGTATGTTAAAATTAGGAGATTGGATGAAGGAGCCAATCCCCGAACCCCCCCCCCCAAGGCACGCCCGGCCACAAGACAATTAGCCTTAAAAATTTACTTCATACTAACAGAGTAAAATACCTCGCTATTGACGTATGATGATTGAATGTAACACTAGCCATCCCCGGCTCCATAACATTGCATGGAATGCTTTACAAACAAGTTTCTTAATATGTTCAATTAACAGGGAAACACAACATGTTTCTTAATATTGTCAGGTAAGCGGGAAACAATTTCTTACCCAAAGTTATATCAAAAATAAAAATGGCAAAAGATGTGCTCTGTAAATCCCAACAGTGTGATCGGGCAAAACATTACCTACAGCCTTATTGCCTCCTACTTATCTCCAATCTACCCACACTCTATGCCCTCCCAGTTCTACCTACCCCAACCTCATGGGGAGTAATGTCACTCTGAACCACCCGAAGCTAAAAGGGAAACCACATTGATCTTTCAAAGTTCTCGTTTTACTGAAGGCCTAGACAGCTTTGGACTTTCTGGCCCTCATTCCGATATGGTGGTAGTCAAGGCGCTATTTGTGCCATGACTGCCTCCCATACCGTTACCGACTTCGGTTTGGTTCAATGGGGACTTACCGGTCCATTCCGACCTTGGAGGGACTGGTAAGTCCCCATTTACCAAACGATTCCCCATTCCCATTTGAGCCTCAATAGGGCTCAAATGGGAATGGGGAGGGCGCAAATAACGGGCCAGCGTATGCAAAGCCCGTTATTTGCACCCAGGTCCCTTAACGGGTCCCGTCCTTAACACCTGGTCAGACCAGGCATTAAGGAAGGGACCCGCTAAGGGACCTCGTAGTAGGGCGGTAAGGGATTACCGGTACCGGTCTCCTTACCGGTGCCCAGTATCCCTTACTGCTCTACTCGGAATGAGGGCCTCTGTCTTAAAGTGAGTTGTCAATATCTGATTTTAGTTGCTTAGTGCATTCTACCAGTTAGATATTCTTTTTTGTTGTTTTCAGGCCTCAATAAAATAATGTAGCACTTGGGAAAGAATATGCAGCCGAGCAGGCCAGCGCTGGAGCACAGGATGGCAAACACCTCCACGGCCACCATGTACTTCCCGCGCGTGCTCAGGTACGCTGGTATGAAGGAGATCCACACACTGACAAACACCAGCATACTGAAGGTGATCAGCTTGGCCTCGTTGAAGCTTCCAGGGAGATTCCTGGAGAGGAAGGCCACGATGAAGCTGACGGTGGCGAGGAGGCCCATGTATCCCAGCATGCAGTAGAAGAAGATGGCGGCCCCTTCATTACACTCAAAGATGATCTTCTCATTATAAGATTTAAGGTTCATTTCTGGGAAAGGTGTAGACTTCAGCAACCAAATAACACAGATAAGAAGTTGTATTAGTGAACAGGAGCTCACTATGGACCAGGGTGTCTTGGATCCCAGCCACTTCCTTGCAGGGCTGTTGGGATGTGTCGCCTTGAAGGCAAGGACAACAATGATAGTTTTTGCCAGAACAGCTCCAATACTAAAGGAAAAAACAACCCCAAAGAACGTCTGCCGGAGCATGTAGGTGACTTTCCTAGGGTGGCCGATGAAGATGAAGGAGCAGAGGAAGCAAAAGATGAGGGCAGAGAGGAGGAGGTAGCTGAGCCCTCGGTTGTTGGCTTTGACAATGGCTGTGTGTCGATGCTTGATGAAGATGCATAGGGCAGAAGCATTGAGAATGATCAGGAAGGCAGCAGTGCAGGTGAGAGTGAGACCCAGGCTATCTTCATAGGAGAGGACATCCATCCCTTTGGGAACGCATTGATCATGTCCATCATTGGACCATTGCTCCTCCGGGCACGACATACATCTTAACGAGTCTGAAAAGAAAGAAAAAATGTTTAGTTAGTGCATTCAGGTGTTAGTTAATCATTTATTAATTCTCTCACTTTGTAAAGCACCAAATACTGTACTTTGCTTCTCGACCTCCCCAAAGAGCTGCCGCGAGTCACTGATAGGGTGGTGAGTGACAATGTTTCATCCCAGCCTTTCAGATGGTTCTACATGGATCCCAATGATTGGAGACTTTAACTGGACCCAAGGAGTGTTGTAATATGATTTCAAACTGCAAATACTTGATTACTTACTGGACATTTCTTCCAATTGTTTAGTGCCAACTTTGAGACAGGAATATTTTTTGGTCACAAAATTAAAAAAAAATGTGTGATTATTTCTTATGTACAAGATCAAAAAATGTCCTCTCATCCTCGCACTTCCTGAGTCAGCTACCAAAGCAATAAGGCCATTTCAATGCCCAGATCCACAAAGCAAGGGAGAGAGCTATGTAGCAAGGGAGAGAGCTATGTAGCAAGGGAGAGAGCTATGTAGCAAGGGAGAGAGCTATGTAGCAAGGGAGAGCGCTATGTAGACTAAAATGAGAGACAAGCTCAGTACAAGAAATAACCCACTGTTCCTTACCTCATCATCCTTCTTCTTCATCATAGTCCTTACTTTTACAATAAGATGTTTACAAACAGGAGAACTACAAACCAAAGAGCAGATCGCTCTCTAGATGCCAACCAGAGGACAACTACCAGAAGACAACTAGGTGTCGTCACATCTCAAAAGATAGAGTATAAATGAGCTCAGCAGCTTAAGAACAAGGAATGGTTCAGCTGGAAACCATCACATTTAGCATACAAGGGATATCCAATGGGAGGGCTAAGAAAACACCACAAAAGGAAATCCTACTTGTTGGGCCAGGAAGGCATCATTTCCATCAGTGATCTCCACACTATGACTGACACAAAGTCCTCCTGAGCTTGAGAATAGGGGGAAGAAATCCTTAACATAGTTCACAAAGGATTCAGACCCCCTTTGTCTTGGAGCAAAGATACAGCAAAAGAAGGCCCAACCTTGAATAGTGCTCCCTGGACCAGGTGATGCACATGGTTAGAGAATCACCGATACCACTCTGGGTTCCTGGATGGTGCCTTACTTGGAGACATGTAAAGTGATTTCCTACACATGAGACACTTGCAGTGATAAGGGAATTGTCATCCTATGTGTAGTCTTTGCCTGCACCACAATACTGGGAGGAATAGGAGCAAAGATCCGATTAATTGTGTGTTCTGTTGTGGTCTTCAGCCCAAGGCTGCACACTAGACCCTGCTGCATGCTTCTGCTGTTCTCTCTGTGGTGATGGGGGATCCTTAGCAGGTGACTTATTGAAGAAGAGGAATGCAGAGGCAGAGGCTACGGTCAGCAGTTTGTCATATGCTGCTGCCTCAGATTGTCAGCAACTCTTAAAGCCCTGCAAAGCCTGGCCAGGGAGTAGGCTCTTCTTTTAGGATGGCCGTGATAGGGAAGCACACCAGAGCTGTATGGAGCGGGATGGGGAGTGGGACGTGACACTCTGTCTGCCTTCGATAGAGTTATGGACGCTGTTAGCGTCCTCTCCTACAGTCCCTTAGCCATTGCTGGTGTATGTCAGTGATCTGTTCTCAAAAGAACGAAGAAGAGTGATAGGCCCTGACTGCCCCCCAGTACAAAAGGGGAATGCCCAAAGACTCGCTATGACAGGTCATGTCAGTGCTGGCTAGTTGGATAACTAAGTGACCCCTGCTGCTAGTAGGATTGGCCAGTGATACTGGCCTAAACTTATGTCAAACAAACCATTTCCAAAACTGTTCCTCCAGCTACTGCTCACACAGCTCAGGACAGAAACTCAGTTGTATAGCCCTTTATCATCCTTTGATTAAGGTGCATCAAAAAATGCACTGCCACCAGGTGTGCTTTACAATTATCATCTGCTCCACCCAGATCACCACTCCAGCAGTGCAGAATCTGGCAGTCATTGGATGCAGGTGCCAATCAAGCAGTCAGGCCTATTATGAGCGGGATATGAAGATTGAACTGCAACGGGGCTGGTGCTAATCCAATGCAATGGGAGGAGTATAACAGACTAAAACTGCTCTTTTAGTTAAGAAGGTAAGTAGAATAATGCCAGCTGGTTGGGTAAACCAGAAGGGACAGGTGTCCAGCAGGCTTGAAGGCAACTGATACATGTAATGTGATGTGGGTACATACACTCCTGGATTTCCCCATGCCACATAGATCTCACAACATGCCTAGTAGCACAGGTGCCAACCTTCTCACGAAAAGGAAGGCTTGCAGAAGGCTATGTGAGTGTTCACAGGGCACCTAACCCTGTCTCTTTATTTAATAGTTCTGTGACATAAAATATATCAGACTAAGCATAATAATGTGGCATATATCACAGTTTATACTCAAGGACTCCAATGCATGAGCGACATGAACTTTCTGGGAATACTCTAGATGCCATGCCTACCATTTCCAGCAATCTCTCCATATGAACAAGGAACACAGTCAAAGCAGCACACAGGCTCCCCCTCTCTGGCAGGGTGGGCAGGAGGCACTGCAGACAGAGCCTGGGACCTGCAGGAAGAAGAGAGAGATTCATTGGAAGGATGAGGGACGGAGTGTGGGTTCAACAGGAAGAACACTAGAGAAAGAGTGGGGTCTTCAGGAAGCACAACACAAAAACAAATATGGGGAAATGGCAGTCATGCAGTGAAACCTGCAACAGGTGCAGAGAGAGCATATATGCAAAAGATCACCGGACACAATTCATGGAAACTGCTGAGATCGTGTCATCACATGTTGCCAGCACCAATAACTGCATGCATGGCCAGGGATTACACAGGCAGTCATGTATGTAGTTATGTTTAATTTTTTGAGCGTACTAACGCAGAGGGAAGCCACTTCAAAGTTCAGTTCCAGTGAGAAACAAAGCAGGGAATATGGTACAATACAGGGGTGTGAAATGAACATAAGGCACAGCAAACATCCCATTAGATTAGAACTAAGCAGTCTGCTTATTTATGGCCAATATCAGAGATGTGTGCTGACAGCTTGTTTTTTGCTATATCATGTGGGTGACACGTTTGCTAAGGAATTATGAGTTGCAAACCAGCCAAATTGTGTGGAAAGGCCCATGAGTACCCCTTCCTCACCCAAGCGTAATCGCGTACCCCGGTTCCACATCACATGGAAAGGGCCGCGTGTACCCAGTCCACACCCCAGCGAATTTGCGTACCCCGGTCGCACCAGCCAAATAGCGTGGAAAGGCCCGCACAAACCCATTCAGCACCCCAATGTAACCGCGACCAGGTCTAATTTGATATGAGGTGGAAACCTATATCTGCCATAGACCTGGTCATCGGGCACCCCAAAAAGGCTGGTCCTGGGTAAAAAAAGTGCGTGCCCTGGCTATCCTCCTCCTCCTGTGGTGTCTGACGATCACTGCTGTGAAAAATTGGACATTCATCGTAGCTGTATAGCGTGTTGGCTTTTCGTGCGTCCTTTTTATGCATTGTTTTTAGTGCGCAGTGATGCTTATGCCTGCTTTCGCTTGGTGGACGTATTTCTGGATTAGCTCGTCTTTTTCCGCACGGAGAAGAGCCCTGTTCAATTCCATGAATACGTGTTGTTAGCACGCATGTGGGCGTTGCAAGTATTTTACTGTGGTACTTCCCACGTAACGCCCACATTTACGCTTGTTGTTCCCCATTCCAAGTGTTCCTCCCCCTTTTTAGGTGACTCCGCTAGACGTTATGCACCTTTGCTGGGCGTCTCGTGCAAAGGCGTTCGTGGTGTCGCAGTGATGTGTTGAACCCACGCGGATTCAGCGCAAGTCTCCGATAAGCCACGTGCTATGTGTTCCATGAATAAACAAACGATCGCTTGTGCGCGTTTGCACGCAAGCACCCGTTTTTCAGTGCTATTTTATTCTATGAATCAGGCCCTTAGCAGGGAAACGCCAGTGAATTCTAGGTTACATGATACATGCTGAATGTGCTCGCCTGATGTCACACACATGGTAGAGTCAGGATAGAGGTCAAGGGATGTCTGCATTACATGCTGATGGTAGATGCTGGTTTTCACTTTAAACATCTTATGGTTGTTTTCTATTTTAAGGTGATAAGAAGATGGTTCTAGAGGTTCAGATATGATAGGTTGAAAGAGCAAGTGCTCCGTCTTCCCTATAGAGGTGCTGGGCATGGCCTAACCCTCAGCGCCTTCAGGCCCCATGTAACTGGTTTCACAGTGCCATGATGCCTGAGGGTTTGCGCGTGCTTTACAAATTAAATGAATAAACAAGTATAAAGGAATAGTGTATAGGTTGCGCATTTCAAGTTTTCAGGCCTTAAAATGGCTGCTCATTCTCACACCTATTTCAGAGGCGGGAATGTAAGGAATGCACGGATATACTCATGTTGTGCAGGAACATTTCTAATCTAGGAAATTCAAGACTGGAAGAGTTCTCAAAACACCTCTGGTACAGAGTATCCACGGGCAAATGCCTTTGTGAATAATGCAAGCACTGTTGTTTGTGCTCGAGACCTTTGAGCTTGTGATGCACTACACATAGTCATTTTGTGGCTCATTACATACACCAAATGTTCTATCTGGTCACGCGCCAGTTGGAAGGCAGGTTTACAAAGTCTGACTGGCTGAGCGGAGATACAGGAGTGGCCACTTGCAGAAGCCTTATAGCTTTAAAGTGGGCCAGTTGTGAATGCTTGCTGGGCTGTCGGGTCTTACCCTGCTCTGGGGAACGCTGGACTCAGTATTTCCGTATGCAAGGCTCCAGAGACAGGAATATTTTTCATGAAGACACACATTTTATTTGATTTACAAGCATGTGTTAGAGCTGAGGTACCACTCACCAAGTCCCTCCCTGCTATTGTTTTCTCTGTATATCAATACGTTACCTGGGACTTTGAAAAACCTTAAGGTAGGTGCACCATCTCCTGGCAGGAGCCGATTGGTGATCTATGCTTTGCCGACGGCACAGTCCTGATCAGTAAGACACCCTTGCACCAACAAAAAGGGTTAAAAACCCTTGGTGATGTGTGAACCAGCATTGGGTTGAAGAATAATGTATCAAGAGTAATACTTAATCTGCTTCAAGAAGAATCTGTCTTCTTTTGGGCTAAGTCTCAAAGGATGCCCCTTGGAGAGAGTGACTTTGTATGATTACCTCGGGGTACGCATCAGTGAGACTGGCTCATGGAACGGGTAATCAGGGGAACGTGGTCTCACTCTTAAAAGATATGGAGGTTCAACAAGGAATGCTCCCCAAAGTTTTGCTGGTAGTGCAATAGCTCCTTCCTAAGATGTATCGAGTCCAGGCCCTGGAAGGGTCGCTACACAGCACTGATATCTGGGGGTTTGAGAGTTTGAGCCGGCTCGGAAAGTAAGAAAATAGGATTCTCAAACCTTGCACAACACTGGCACTTCTTTTAGACACAGTGAATGGGATCACATTGATGCCACCAGCCTGTTGGCACAGACTTTGGAGTAATCAATCCCTTGATCCACACGGTAAGGCCTAGGGTTCATCCAAGTTACTCGGTTTAATTACATTTGAAAGCCAGCACTGGACCAGGGCTTATATGCAAGCAAGGCCCCTTACAAAGGAACTGCTTCGGTCCAAGCAGAACATTGCACTAGCTTTTGAGGGGTGGTATTACCCTTGGAACCTACTTTATTTCCAGCTGAAAAGCTTAATGTCAAGTAAGGTAGAAAGACACCAAACATTTAGAAGTGAACTGCATTTACACTAAATTGAGGATTTTTATGCAAAGGAGTTTGTTATGAAATTCAGATTTGGGAACCTACTGTCAGTTCCTTTTACCTCCACATGGTCAAATTATTAAAACAATAGATGTGATTACTGCGCGCTTATGACAGAGGACATCTTTCATGTTTGTCTTTTTTGCCAAGATTCTGCTTCATTGCGAACAGGTTCTCTTGTTCCTTTGCTTAGGAATGATAAAATAAGCACCCCACATGAAGCTCTGACTTTCTGTCATTGGGGAAGAGATGCTCATGTGTTGTGGGGGATTACAACATTCCTGATGAAAGCCTGGACTGTTTGGCCTTGATAGCTTGCACTCAGGCGAGTGTGGTTGTGCCCTGATAACTCCTATAAAGGGAAGATGATCCAGCAATGTGATCAATTGATTGGAATTTTAGGTGATTTAGTACTATTTAATCTATGTTGGGTAACTGCTTGAGTAATGGAAGCAATGGTCATTTTAACTTGTTATATAATTTGAATGATGCTTGTGTTTGCATTTACTATCCTTGTATGTAAAATAGAATAGAAATTATGTTTTTGTTTACATACATGTGGGTATGGATTGGTGTAATTTATCCAACAACAACTAAACAACAACAGCAACATACTGGAAGAGATCCTTAGAAATGAACACTGCAAAGTATTAAATCCGGCAAAGTTAAAAAGCTGAAGCAATTGAAGAAATCAATGAACCCACAAAAAATAGAAAATACCAATCACAATGGCAGACCCACAGTCTGATTATCTGCTCAGGTACAAGGTCTACCAGAAAACTATCACTCCCTCCAGAGCCTGCCTATGCCCCCAATACTTCATCCCATGTGTACAATAAATATTGCACGTTTGGCAACATTCCTGGAGTACACACACAATGACAATGTGTCCAAACACCAGACTGGGCTGAACCTTATGGGTTGCCTCCGTTACTGACGCTCTCTTTGTACTTTTAACCACAGAACACCGTCCCTGTGATATTTCTGTCCCCCCCCCTCTTGTTGCATTGCTGCCAGCAACTGCTGGGTGGCTCTAGAAATGTGAGTCTCATCCACACAGATAACTAACGAGAGGGAGAGACAGAGAGAAGCACAGGTGGCGTGGGAATTCACAGAGTCTGCCCTGCGGGATTGGAACAACAATGACATTTCATGTCAGAATTCCCCTCATAATAGTAATGAGTCTTCACAAGGGCGAGTAAAATGTAGTGCCTTGAAGAAAGATCAAGTATTGCGTTGCATGCTTAAAGGGCAGTCTATACTGCATTGATTTATTATTTAGAATAGCAACAGTAGTGCTACAAACCAGCATAAGTATACTCAAAGCGCTTTAGGCTCTTAGTGGCCTGAATTAGCCTTGTATTGCAAAGTATCTACAAAGTATCTACAAAGCAAGAGAGTTCTAGAATGGGTTACACACATAGCGGAAAAGTGTATTACTGTGTTACCATTCTTTCATTGATTCATGCAACCATTTATTACAGCAAACCACTAAGCAGCTTATTTATTTAATTTATTTATTTATTGGTTATTTCTATTGCGCCTTTACACAATGGGGCTCATTACGAGTCTGGCAGTAGCCGTGCCAGTAAAACCGACAGGCTGCCGCCAGACCTGTAGGGATTTACTGGCTCCCTACTTGCTGGACTTACCGGGGCATTACAGCCCCGGTGGTCCGGTAATTCCGGAGCCGGCATTCCATTACTCCCCATTCCCGTGGAGTCCCATAGGACACCATGGGAATGGGGGCAGTGGAAACACCGGCACCATGCGGTAATGGTGCCAGTGTTTGCACGTCCGTGTGTGGCCGGTGGCGTTATGCCTGCCTGGCGGGTGTAACACCACGCGGCCACATAACTCGGAGTTAGCCGGTCCGGAAAACGGTGCCGGTACGGTTTTTATGGCGCTGTTAAATCCGGACCGGCTAACTCGTAATGTGTTTCCAGGTGCAACAAGGAAAGGGGGGGCAGGGATGACAATACAAAAACTGTCCTACTAGACTTTGTGACATTTGGATCGTGCAAGTAGAGTAACGAGACATGGGAGGAGAGGGGAGGGGGAAGTGCTGGACAGGGCGTAAGGTCCTGAGGATTAAGTGCCAGGGGAGGCCAGGTGGACAGATCCAGGGAAGACAAAGAGTGCAGGGGAAGAGGTCCACGTGCAAGTGTGGGGAGCAAGACTGGGAGTGCTAAAGGGGTAGAAACCAATCCAGACTAGTGCAGGGGAGGGGGCCTGGTAGGGCAAGTGCAGGAAGGGGCAGGGGGTCAGAGGAGATCAAGTAGTACAGGGGTAGACTGGTCGAGGAGGGCTTGGTACATTGTAAGAGTCTGAAGGAGACAGGGAGCCACTCAAGAGGAAGTGGGACATTTGCAGGGCAGGGGAGAGGGACGGAGGAAGGAAAAAGGAGGGTCTTGAGAAGCTTCCGGTACTTAAGTAGATCCGTCTGAAAGGGGCAGGGAAGCAATTCCAGATGGAGGCACCTGCAGAGGAGAGAGATCTACCGCCCACTCTCTGCTGGGAAAAGCATCTGATCTGCAAAGAACATTGGAACTAGAAGACCAAAGGGCTCTAGTAGGGAGGTATTTAGGGAGAGAGAGTTGGATGTAGCGGGGTCCCAGGCTCCATAAAGCCTTGTTGTTGATACAGCAGGTCATGTACTCGATCCTCACAGCAACCTGGATGCATTGGAGAGATTTAAGGACTGGAGCAATGTGGTCACTGGGCTTGAGGCCAAAGATAAGTCGTGCAGTCCTCTTCTGGATTAGTTGAAGGTGGCAAAGGTTGGAATTAGGCAGATTGAGGAAGAGGCTGTTGCAGTAGTTCAGCCTGGAGAGGACCAGCAATCTGGAGACATTGAGTTTCTGGGGCAAGGTGAGGAAAGGGAGGATACCTCAGAGGGGGTGAAGCTGGAAGGTGGCCTACTTGCCAAGGTCTGTGATGTGAGGCGAGAAGGAGAGAGAGGAGTCAAAGATGACACCAAGATATTTTGCCTCATGGAAGGGTGAGGGTAGGGAGCCCATAGAGGACGACCAGGGTGAAGGAGGGTGCTGGGGTCCCAATGAGAAGGATCTAAGTCTTACTGGCATTAAGGTAGAGATTGTTAGCAGTGCACCATGCCTGAATAGCAGACAGACAGTCAGGAATCAGAAGGGGAGAGGAGGAGGCAGAGGAGGGAAGCTTGAAGAAGAGCTTAGTGTCATCTTCATAACACGGGAAGTTAGGAGAGAGGGCAGAGATCAAATGGGCTAGAGGGGCAAGGTAGATGTTGAAAAGCCATGGCGAGAGGATAGAGCCCATGAGGGACAGCACAGGTGGAGAGTAAGATGGAGGAGAGAAAAGGGCCTAGTTGAACTTGTGAGGGTTGGCCAGAGATGAGACTTCAACCAGTCCAGAGCCAGGTCTGGGATGCCAAGGGTATCACAGAGCCGAATTATAAAGGTGGCATGATTGACTATATCAAAGGCAGAGGAAGGTTCAAGAAGCATGAGAATGGAAGGAGAGCTGGAATTGATATTAGAGAGCAAGACTTCACAGGTATTCAGGAGAGCAGTTTCCGTACCTCTGGCAGCTCTGAAGTCAGACTGGTGCTCATGAAGACAACCAACAGATTCAGTGTGGTAGACAAGCTAGGAGATGGCAAGTTTCACCAAGTGTTTGCCCAGGAAGGAGGTAATGGAGATATGGCAGTAGTTAGCCAGACAGGAATGGTCATCAGAAGTCTTTTGAGGCGAGGGTGCACAAGGGAGTGCTTGAGGAGTAGCAGGAATGATCCAGTGGCAAAGGAGTGATTGCAGAAATCAGCCAAGGCTGGAGCGAGGGAGGCAATGTTGTTCTTAATAGTTCTAGAGGAACAGCAGAGCATCTGTTTGGATGAGACTTTGATAGAGCAGACTTTTCTAGTAACCTCATCAGGTGAAATGGGAGAGAAAGAGGAGAATAGGAGGGCTGGGGGAGGGGTGCAAACAGAGTCCTGAGAGCAGGTGAGGGAGAAGGGAGAAGGGAGTGGTATTGAGGAGAGTGAGGACAGGATATCCAGAGTTTTAGTAATGAAGTGAGAGGCCAGTGCAGTGCAGTGAAACAGGGAAGGCAGAGGAGAAATGGAGACTGTGGTAGGATTGGCAAGTTCCATGCATATTTTGAAAAGGTCAGCCGTGTTGTTAGTGGCCCCAGAGATGTGGGCTTGGGTGTAGGCCCTTTTCTTCTAGCAGATGGAAAGTCTGTATTGTCTTTTGAGCAGGCAGCAGGCCAGTTTGTCTGAGGATGTGCCTGATGCCCGCCACTTTCGCTGAGCAGCTGTGCACTTGCATTTCAGAGTGGCCAGCTCGGAGTCATACCAGGACTTGCGCTTGGAGGCAGGCTTCATGTGGATCCTGTTGACAGGGGCAAGGGTATCCCGAGTGTTGGAGATGGAGAGGTGAAGATTAGTAAGGGCTTTGTTAGAGTGAGAGTCAGTGAATGGAGATGGAGGCAATAGCAGCAGCTGACACTCGCTTCATAGGTCAAATGACAGAGAAGGAGACTGGCAGAGCAGGCAGGGTTTAGCCTGGGGACCCAGGAGGTCCAGGAGAGCAGACAGGAGTGGATGATCAGACCAGGAGAGAGGAGTAGGGAGATGGTTGGAGATGGGGATGTCAGCGGAGATGAGAACATCCAAGGTGTGTCCGACTAAGTGCGTTAGACCGGAGTGAAGAATGGAGAGGGAAAGAGAGTGACAGAGGTAGTCCAGAAGCTGCATCAGAGGAGTCAAGGTGAATATTGAAGTCTCCAAGGAGGTGAAGCTTGGAGGTGGAGGCCAGCAGAGAAGAGGTAAGGTCAGCACCCTCTGAGAGGAAGAGGGTCATTTGGGCGAGGGGGCCTGTTGATGGTGGCCAGAGGATATGAGAAACACCAAGCTTTCAGACAAGGCATTCAAAGGAGGAGTAGGACAGAATGGGTATGATAGTAGCAGGGACCCATTCAGGTAATATCAGGGCCACTACACCCCTGGACCGGTTAGGCCCGGGCTTAGAGGAGATCTTGTAGCCCTCTGGGAGGAGAATTTCAAAACTCGCGACAGAGCTGTCCGTGAACCACATCTTAGTGAGATAGAGGCAGTGGTAGAAGTGAGCCGGAGCAGTCAGTAGCGGTGCTCCTCTACTTTTCTAAATTACCATTTACAGCTCCTATACCTTTATTTAAAAATGAACCGTTCTGGAATGGTTTTGTTTTAAAATAAAAGTGTAGGTAGGAAGAAGTTGAAGCTTGCACTTTCAGTGCACTGCACTGAACGTTCCCTTAAACAGCAGGTGCAAGTGTCTGGGTATGTGTATTCTGTGTGGGAGGGGATGTGATGATGGGGTTTGTGGGGAGTGGGTGCACTTCGACCACTGGATAGAGGATGTCGAGATCGAGTTCTTCGCAGAGGTGGCAGATGTCAGAGGGTTGTTTGATGGCAGAGCAAGATGTGAGGGTAGCTAGGTGAACCTGGTAGCCTCCTTTGAAGGTTTTCCGAGGAGGGGTAAAGGAATGTGGTACATCCGTCGGTGGTGTCAGAGGGGCCAGAGGGGTGGCAGAAGGAGGAGTGGCAGGAGGACAGAGGAAGATGATGAGAGACGGAAGACGCCTATCAAGAAGGAGGAGGTTAGGCTGAGTGCCTGGACCATGACAGTGCCATTCCGGTAGACATGAATGATGGCCCTAGAGGAAAGGAAGTGTGCCAAGAGTACTGCCCAATGGGTGCTGCCATTAATGGGGAGGAAGAGAACAAGAAGAGCACTGAGACCACATGGGGAATCCAAAGGTCCAGAGAGGTAATGACAAAGAGGATGTCGGTGACAGTCTGCCAGGAAGAAGCGTTGAAATGGGTGTCAGCGATAGGCAGGCCTGGATTGGAGACCAGGAGGTCCTTCTAGAAGGCTTTCCTCACAGGCTTCGAAAGAGGGATATAGTAGGTGATAGAATAGAAGTTAGTGAAGATAGGGGAGATTTAAAGCACCATGGAGGGAAAGCGCAGAGAGAAGGAGGGGGGATGGAGAGGGGCAGAGACTGCAGTGCACAACACCAAACTACAACACACAGCAAGCAACAATCTGGAACCAAGTGTCTAGAATGTTCAAAATAGAACAGCAATGCAAAACAAACAGATTCGACTTTCCTAGAAAGAGGGAAAAAGCTTAATTTTCTAAACAGAACAAACATGCAAAACAAGGAGAAGAGGGAAAACCCCCAGTTGCTATCTACAACAATTTACACAGTGCCAGAAAAGGCTTAAACAGTTCATTCATATCATAAATGCATGCATGCAAACATGCTTGCATATGTAAGTTTGAGCAGGCAAGTGCATGGAGCACATATGTATACACACCATACTGGTAGGCCGGGAAATCAAATCCACTTTATTTTCCATGTTAAGAGACCAAAAAGCAGTTTGCCTCAGCCAGGACCAAAACAATCATAACATAAAGGGCCTCATCACGACCCAGGCGGTAAGTTACCGCCTGCGCCGTGACTTTACCACCATGGCATAAACTACGTTTACGCCATGGTGGTTGGCGGACTTACCGCCCCATTCGGACCTTGGCGGGGCGGTAAGTCCCATAGGGCATAATGGGAGTGGGGAAGGCGTTAATTACGCCACCGTAAATTACGGTGGCGTAATTAACTCCATGGTCCCTTAGCGCCATGGATTTTAACACCTGCTAAAAGCAGGTGTTAAATTCGCCATGGCGCTAAGGGACCTCGTACTCAGGCGGTAAGGGTCGGCGCTGTTTACGGCGCCGTAAACCCCTTACCGCCTGGGTCGTGATGAGGCCCAAAGTCCTTGATTTAGAACTTAGATAGATATTTCCGAATTAAGCTTAAGAGATAAATCAGCAAAAGTCACAAGCTGATTAATCAGCAATTGCTAAGAGCTGATAAAGCAGCAAGTTGTTAAGAGGAGGTATCACTCATATTGTTTACCAACATCATACCAAGGAGGAGAGGACAGAGACAGTTATACAGGTTAGATTCAGAAGCGGAATTCCTGCCCACCAAATGACAGCATTTTATGGCAAGGGTCTTTCCAAGCTAGAGACCCTTTAAATATTCTGCCAGACTCTCTACCAATGGCTGACTGGCTGGCTTGATGATGCTGTATTATGCTGGGATTCTGTCAGAGATTGCAGGGCTGCGTGCCTTAAGCTGCACCCTAGAGTCATGTTTAGATTGAATCGCAGTGGTGGCTGCTTGACTGAATAATGTGCAACCATTCTAGTCCTTTCACTGATGCAGTTACATTGTTATCTGCGGTAGATATTGTGATATATATATTGAAAAGCAATAATTGCTCTATTGTTTTAAGATTTTAGTGTAGTTTGGAAACTATAGAGTAGGTTTGAATGCTTTCACATAGTGCTGCTCTTCGTAAATTGAGCATTGCATTTTGACTGTGATGTTCCTTAAGCAGAAAGGCTAAGGCTGCACAGAGCCTTTGTGCCTTTGTCAATGGAAAGATGATTTAAAACTCATGTTGGGTTAGAAAGGGCTTTATTTGATGGACGTGTGTGAAGCCCATGCTCAGAGTATTGATGTAGATTGATTGGATTACATAGATGTGACTTGTTACCTACCAAACAAATGTGTTTGAATTCTATGTGAAACTAGGGAGACAATTGGAGCGTCGTTTAAAGATGACAAATATGTTGGATATGTTGGAACAATGTGTTGCTTGAGTTAGACAACAATATGTTGCTTGAGCTAGAATAAAATGAGGGATCTTTATGTAAACGAGGGATTATATATGTAAATACTTTGTTTATATAGCGTCACTCATTCTTGACTCTGGGATATGTTGGTACAGTGAAATGCAAAATATCAACACTGTGTTATGTGATGCATTTTTGCTTCTCTCCCTGTAGACTTTCTGTTTGTCAAATGTATCTGTCCCTATATATGTGCAATAGGAGCAAACAGGAACTGTCGTGGACGTGTTGCAGACTCTGGGTAGGTCCCTCGTAACCAGGACTAATGTCTGCCAGAGGGACTCCCAGGACCCCCCTTGTCAATGTGGACGAGTTGCAGAACCTGTGAGTAAATTATAAGGTTTGAGGGTTGCACATTGATAGAGTTGGGAAAGGCAATACACTTTGAGGATCCCAAACCTTAAATTAGTGTAGCAAAGCATAATATGGGCATTGAACAAGGTGAAGGGAGACATGCTCTGTGTTCCATTCCAGTGGCTGATAGCTTCCCTGTCTCATAAGAAGAACACTAGACTTTTTCTCTGAGCTTGGCTGAGAGCTGGGAGAGCCCCCTTAAGGTCAAATCTCTTACTAGCCGGGGTCATCCCAAGGGGAAAGTGACAATTGACACCCAACATGGGGTTCAAACAAAGTACCTCTACTCTCTCATTAAGTCATGGCAGATACAAGTACTTTGCCGAACCAAGAGCGAGCACGGTACAGTTTCATTATGACATCCTTTTCTCCACTAGTGAAGAGCAGCAGTATGTTTCTTCCTAGTGAGAATGCCTTCTGCTTAATTAAAAAGGCATACAGATTAGGAGCTGTAGGAACATACTTATCTCAGCCAGGGACAAGCACCATAAAGAAAGAAATCTTCAGTGCAGAGCCGCGTACACTTGTAAAATGTGGCTGTGCTATGATATATTTAAAGGGTCCTAGTGCCTGGAAGCAGTAAGCAGGAACAAACAGCAGTTTATAACTGTCCACTATGAGTACTTCATTATAGTGCACAGATGCACTTATGCCTTCTGGTGTTGCTGCAGAAGGGGTTCTTGATATTATAAGTGTCGTTCACCGATGGCGGGTACATTCCCTTGCGATGCATTGCCCAGGTGAAATCAATCAGGATTTCATAATTAGGGTGCAACAGCCTACAGCACAGATCTCAGTACATACAGGGGTACGGTATGCATATGTAAAAACACATTCAGTGAACATGAGAGGTAATTTCAGGTGTCTGGTATACAGAGCATATGGACTGACTTTACTTACTTACCTCCCAAATACAGAGCTGGAATTCTGGCTGACAAGAGAGAGGTAGATCACTTTGTTCTGGAATAGAGGAAGATACCCTCCTGGTAATGCTAGGCATGTTATCTTGATTCAGGAATAACATAGGAGTCCATACACGCTGCCTTAGGGTTACAGACATCACCATTGGGAGCAACGTTCCCTCCACAATGGCTTAAATGTGAGCGGGATCATGTGCAGTTTGCAGTGTCTAGAATCATCTCATTAATGATTAAAGAATCATTGAAACAGCAGGTGTTAGATAAAACCCTAAATCAGGCACCGACAGGTTCCTATGTGAAAGCAGCAGGTGTGAAAAGTACTGGGTTATACTTCAAAAAGTTCCCTAAAGGATTGCCTAAAAAGTTCTTTGTCCACATTCAAATGCTGACAACCTGCAGTCAGAAAATACACAGAAAAAGCAAGGGAACACCTGCTCTGAATCAGACTGAGGTGCTAGGTTTAAGAACATTAAAACTCCCCTGTAGTGAGTGATAGGCAGATAAAAATAGCAGATACCTTAAAGAGGGTGTTTACCATTACATGTGTACTAACAGCATGTCCAAATAAAGTGCCTGCTTTTAGCTTAGCCCAAAGCAGGGATGCAAGCAGCTGTAGCTAGGTGTTAAACTTCCCTATGCACTCTTAGATACATAAAACATGTGCACAGAAGAGTGAAAGAAATAAAAGGGCATCTCCTTTAAATACAGCTCAATGTAAACAATGTGTGCCAGCCTTTGTAGCTTGCATGCGCCTGTAACTAAAAATAGCACAGTGAATTGAGCGCTCGCTCTAGATCTCTGTGCAGCTGGCAGCGGCAGGTCTGAAACCTGCCCTGGTCTACTCAGCCTTTCACCATTCGTGGCTGATAAATTGAGTGCCCCTCTGTGGGATTATAATGTCACCTGTGATTTCAGCGCTCTGAGATCCATGGGAGTGGAGTGTTGTATACAAAATAAATAGATCTAGTACAGAAGGTATGAGGATAAAAAAATGCAGCAACAACCTGTGTATGGCTCAGAGCTCAGCCAGGCCTGAACAGAAAACAGCAAGTTTAGAACATTCAATTATTCAGACAAACGCCGAAAGTGGACGTGATTACTTCCTCCAAATGATAGAAAGATCTGTGCTAATATAATAGTGTCCGTTTATACATAGGATAGACACTAGACACACTTCCTGCTACATTAGGAACTCAGACACAACGTGCTCCGTTTATAGTCAAACAACGTGTAGCATTTACAATAGCGCAAGTCCTGGAAAATTGATTTATCAGTAAGAAAACAGTGTTGAAAAAGGAGATTAAAATGCTTTTGAAAAGGCTTCTCGATCGCGTGACAAACGAGCAATTTTAAAACAAAAGCTTGAAATGATTACAATGAATTATGCTGGAATGGTTACATGTTTATAATTCGACCTGAATTACACATTATGCTATAGTGGGAAAAATATGTCTTTATTTTGTTTTTGTTTTTTTGTTTTTAATTCTGCAGTATTGGTTAAAATAAACCTTATACACCTGTATTAATACAAAACATTATACAAAGTCTAAAATGCATACATCAAGTAAAAACAGTACCTATAGAGAGTGCCTAATTAAATGAATTGCTGCAACATTTTACAAACAATCATATTCTAAAAAGTTACAACATAAACTTGTTGAAGACACAACGTGTTCAGGACATGGGCGTCAGAGGGCTCTCAGTTATTATGTTACCACATTGTCAATGGGTCTTTTACGATTCGATCCTTCTTCTTATTGGACATTTATGCAGATATGAAATAATGTCCATATATGATACACAGCTGCCGTCATTACCACACATTCTGCAGCGATAATAGTGCTCCAGAATGGATCTCCCTCTCTCTGATGTGTGTTTACAATAAACTGTACGTAACCCTTTTCCTAATATTTGTACGTTTTTTGACACTGTGGGCCTCATTACGACCCTGGCGGAGTGGGTTTACGCCAGCGTTATTCGCGGCGGACCCGTCCGCCCTACTACGAGTTCCCGTAGCGCCATGGAACGTTTTCCGCCTGGTTTTTCCGGGCGGAGAAATCCATGGCGCTACGGGACCTTGATGTTAATTACGCCACCGTATTTTGCGGTGGCCCAATTAACGCCTTCCCCACTCCCATTATACCCTATGGGGCAAAAATGGGAATGGGGAAGGGTAAAATGGGGGATGGGGATTTACCGCCCCGCCAAGGTCGGCATGGGGCGGAAAATCCGCCATCCTCCATGGCGCTATCGGCAGCTTTCCGCCGTGCTCCGCGGTGCATTTAGCACCGCGATTTCCGCCAGGGTCGTAATGAGGGCCTGTGTTAGTACATGGTGGGCGGCCTCAATTTCACGCATGCACAAACAACGCAGTCGCTTATCGAGAGGGATCTGTTTCCACCTCCTGTGTGCTCCAATGTGGGTAATACGCTTAAACACAGGTAGATTAGACATTTTCGAACTAGATTGGGGAAATATTTAACCAGGTAACTGCTGGCATGGAGGCCCAAAAGTGCCTACTTGCAGTATTCCACCTACATGGGTTTGGCCACAAGGGGATCTAAGTTGTTACACACCTCTAAACATTTGGTTCTCTTCTTTACTATCATTAACCAATTAGGGAGGTTCTTCAGTTCCTCATGTTGTATATCACTAAATGGCATATGCCCCAGTGCGGATTGCCTCCACCCTTTTAGATGTGTTACTACAGCCTGAGCTGTCCAATCGAGCCAGGTGGTAATAGAGAGAGTTCAGAGTCTCAACCGCTTGTCTTATTGTGAGATACATTTGGCACCATTGTATTATCCAATACGTTCTAAGTGATTGAACGCCCAACTCACATCGCAATGCTTGTACAGGAACTGATTGGGGGACTTCGAATATCGATCTGAGTATCCTCCCCTCAAATTTATCTAGCTATGATATCATTTCTTCCAGAAGGATTGCCAGGCCATACAATATAGTTGGAAAAATACTCTTGCTATTATAAAATTATAAATTATTCCCCCACTTTATCTGCATGATCTTTTTATAAACAAGTATTTTTTTCATAGCCTTGAAGCTTACAATATTGCAACAAAAGTCACGAGAGGGCGATTTACATATTTGAAAGCCCAAATTGGTATATTTTTCTACAAATTCGATGAGACTTCCATTCAAGTACCATTTGTAATTGTTTGATTTGTACCTGTGTGCTAGAGTCATCATTTTGGATTTTCCATTGTTAATTTTTACATTATTACATCTGGAATAATTTGCAATTGCTAATATGGAGCGTTGGAGGCCAATTTCTGTTTTGTCTAGTAGAATTGTATTGTCTGCATAGCTGAGCCATTGTACCTTGATTACCCCCAGCTTTGGCGGGCAGCTTCTTGCAGCTGATATCGCCTCCTCCATGTGGCTCACACAGAGATTATATACTAAAGGTGCCAATGCACAACCTTGTCTGACCCCGACATTTGTTTGAATGTCTGTGGTCGCCGCTCCCTCGTCACTCAAATGAATAGCCACACTATAGGCAGAATAGGTGGGGGCTGAGAGCAGGTTGTAAGCTTCCGCAGACAGGGAGAGAGACAGGTTTGCATGGGGTGCCCCTCCTCTTTCCAGGTATGGAGGGCAACAACCCTGTATTCTCTGTGCTGGAGCGCAAGCCGTGGAGACAGCCAGACACACAGAACAGGTTTGCAAATAGAAACGTAGCCTGCCCAATGGTTACATCTTCGATGCAAGTAATACATAATACAATGCACTGCTAATTAACATAAGTTACAAAGCATAAACGTATGGTGAATTAGGAAATGAAGATTCCCAATAAAAGAAACGGGAGGCTGTCTTCCTGCACCCATAGACTATATCCATGGTCTAGAAAACAGACCTACAAACTACTACCTAGCCCTGAAACTCAAGTTCTGGGTACAGTCTAGAACACTCCTGCATTGAGTATAGAACCTAGAACCATTAGGTTTAAAATGGGCTCACTGAGTCCATCACACCTGATCTGGCAATTGCAAAGCAGAACAGTGCTGTGGCAGGAATCATCACGAGCAGAATGCCTACACCTGTGCAAGACAGTCGTGTAAGCCCCTGAAATGAACAACCAGCCACAACTCAGTATCACATAGCACAAAATGTGAACACGTAGCATAACAAAGCTATGCCAAGCAGACATCCACGCACGAATACTCATTGCATTTCATAATGCTTTATTTTGACAGCAATGCCATAAAAGCCAACAATGATTGTATACAATACATACATAATGCAACAATCATTAAAAATAATATAGCAAAATAGATCAAGCTCACAGAACACTAAAAGCAACCTTATTAAAAGAAGTGTAACATATTACAGTATCATTGTCAGTGCATGTATACCTTTTTTGATTGTGCCCTCCATGCCCACACAAGATATTTACAGGTGGTGAAAACGGCTAAAACATTTCTAGAATTGTTGCCAAACTGCAAGGCTTTGTCAATGGTCTGGAAGGCTCATGCCAGAAATAATGGCCTGAAATGGCATTTTCTCAATGGCATGTCACTAAACAATGGATCCGAGTTTCGCTCGTGTACCACATAGCGGGCACACGGAAGGCAGATTGATGTTCCATTTATGGCGGAGACGTGCACTCGGTAAGAACCCTATGCGCACCTTGATGTATAGTGCTCTTTGCTGCTTCGGATTCACATAATCCAAGTAATACTCATAGCCCACATTTGCTGCAAGCGCCAATAGCATGTCAGGACTAGCGATCCCTCCATCTTAGAGTGGTTATCACGGTCGGTCTTTACCATCGCTGCCGCCTTGATTGTGGCTTTGGCTGAATATTTTATGTTGCTTGGATTAGACCAATATTCACGAGGCCCGACGCATGTAGCGATTCCTTTACATGGGCAAACCAAGGTAGGGTGGGAAGCCCTGCCTGAGCGATGACATCCATCACGGCTTCTTTGTATTTGAACAGGGAACCATTTGACCATAACCAAGCCCAGTAGTAAACAGGCCGCAATCAGCAGATAGGTTCAATACAACGCATCCCTGTCTCCAGGAATACCAGTACATTGGGCGTGGCTAGTGGCAGTCCCCAGATGTTCTTTGGGTAATTGTTTTCTACATTAGATGACCTACTAACATTTGCTGCCCCATAATTCTACCCCATAATATTCAGCCTGCTTAGCTTGGGCTCCATAGGCCTCAAGAGAGACGCAGACTGCACCATCTCTCTGCCCCGTAGTAAACCTTGCACAGGCCTTGCTCATGTGACTGGCCTTATCCAGATGCATGCTCCAACTGCAGGATGGCATTACCCTTACCCCCAGGTAATCATAACATTCAACCTGCTCAATCAGGCCCTCGTCCAGCTCTAGCCGTAGCATTTCGGGCTTTCGACTGATTTTGGCACTAAATATCATTGACTGTGTTTTAGAGACATTGAGGGCCAGGACATTGAGCTTGCTTTCACAAATACCTCTGTCTGCTTGCGGGCACTGGATGGTGTGAGTGACTGAGGGTCAGTGCAGTAAATGGGATACATTGAATAAATAAAAACAATAAGTACGGCCAGCTATTGGCAAGTGCAAGGGCAAGTGCAAGGGTAGGCGTAGACATCAGGTGTCAAGTGCTGGTGGGGGACTGTAGGGATACAGAATACAGTCCCCAAGTGCGTGGGTTACCAGGAATGCAGTGCAGGTGTGCACTGGCGGGGGAGGGGACCTAGACCCGAGATAAGAGGGTGGGCAGGTAACCAGTGCAGTTTCAACCAGGAGTTCAGCAGGAGGGAGGAGGAGAGAAATCAGAAGCAAAGTGGAAGGTTTTGAGGTGTTTGCGGAACCGGAGATGGTTCTCCTCAAGTTTCAAGTTTCAGGGAGGCAGACAGACTGTTCCAGAGGGAGGCCCCAGGCGAAGAAAGTGATCTACCACCAAATCGTTGCTTGGAGAAGCGACTGACCCTGAGGGCGGAAGAGGGAAGAGCTTGAGAAGGAAGATATTTAATAAGAGAGAGTTGAACGTATTGAGGCCCCATGCCCCAGAAGGCCTTGTGGACAATGCAGAGGGTTTTGAACTTAATCCTCGCAGCCACTGGGAGCCAGTGTAGAGATTTCAGTCCTGGAGAGATAACATTCCTGGGCTTGAGGCCAAGGACAAGTCTTGCAGTCCTGTTCTGTATGAGTTGCAGAGGGCAGAGAGTAGAAGCAGGCACATTTAGAAAGGGCTGTTGCAGTAGTCCAGCCTAGAGAGAACCAGAGCTCTGTAGACAGTGAGCTTCTGGGGGAAGGAGAGGAAAGGAAGAATACCTCTGAGGAGGTGCAGCTGGTAGTGTGACTTCTTAGAGACGTGAGAGATGTGGGGAAAGAAGGCGAGTGTGGAGTCAAAGATGACCCCGAGGTTTTTAGCCTTGCAGGTGGGAGCAGGAAGAGGGCCAAATGAGGACGGCCTGAGAGTGACAGGAAAGGAGGCAGCGGGTGTGCCGATGAGGAGGTTCTCGGTCTTACAGGCATTAAAGCAGAGATCGTTGGCGGCAAACCACTCATGGATAGCAGACAGACACTCAGAGATGAGAGATGGAGAAGCATAGCACTGAGAGTTGGGGCAGAGAGCGGCAAGGCAGTGAACAAGAAGTGGAAGGCATTGGTTGAACAGCCAGGGAGAGAGATAAGACCCCCGGGGAACATCACAGATAGAGATAGAGATAGAGGAGAGGAAGGACCCAAGTTGGACCTGGGAGGGTCGATCTGAGAGGAAAGTAGTCAGCCACGCCAAGTCCTGACTGGTGATACCCAAGTTATCACAGAGACGGTTGAGCAGGATGGCATGGTTGCTTGTGTCAAAGGAAGAAGAGAGATCAAGTAAGATGAAGACACAGGGGGTGTTAGAATCAAGGTTGGAGAGCAGGTCTTCACGGATGTTCAGGAGAGAAGTTTCCGTACTTCTGGCAGCTCTGAAGCCAGACTGATGGTCATGAAGACAATCAACATATTCAGTGTGAAGATTAAGCTGGGAGATGGTCAGCTTTTCCAGGGGTTTGCCCAGGAAGGGAGTGATGGAGATGGGGCGATAGTTAGCGTGGAAGAACGGGTCAGCAGAGGGTTTTTAAGAAGAGGGTGCACAAAGGAGTGCTTCAGGGGTGATGGGAAGACTCCAGTGGTGAAGGAGTGGTTGCAGAAGCTAGCCAGGGCAGGAGCCAGGGAGTCAATTTGGTCCTTGATGGTTTTGGAGGAATAGGGATGAACCTGTTTTGATGAGACTTTCATAGATCAGACTTGTCTAGAAACCTCGTCAGGGGAGAACAGGGGAAATGCAGAGAAGGAGGGAGAAGAGGTGGCCAAAGAAGGGCCCGAGGAAGAACAGGGAGTAGAGGGGGCAGGGGGAAAGGAAGAGAGAGAGGAAAAGATGTCCTGAGTTTTAGAGATGAAATGAGAAGCCAGAGCCATGCAGAAGGCCTGGGAAGGGATAGGAGAGGTAGAGACTCCAGCAGGATTGGGCAGTCCCTTGCAGAATTTGAAGAGTTTGGCCGAGTTATTAGAGACGCAGGCTTGGATGTGAGCTCTCTTCTTGGTGCAGACAGAGAGCCAGTATTGCCTTTGGAGCAGGCAGCAGGCGAGTTTGCCAGAGGATGTACCAGAAGCACAACATTTCCGCTCAGCCACCATGTACTTGAGTACAGTACAGAGATGACAATATCAAATACAAACAACATTAACACGCAGGATAAAATCCATCCAATACAGTTAAGAATATCCAGATGGTGTGCATACAAATGTCATTAGGTGCCTCCTGGTGGGCAATGCATACCTCAAAAAAGACAGAAGTACCCACCCAACTTGGGGTGACTCCGCCCACAACGGATAGGTTAAAGCAGTTCAATGCTGAACAAACCCCATTTCCCGTAACAATGGTTTCAGTGTTTGTCCTCTCTGTCTCATTTAGGCCGGGCAAGCAAATAAGAGAAGGGACAAGTCCTCCTGGAGTGCATTGCACACCAGGCACGATTGATTCATGGGCCTGTGAGAATGAGTTGGAAGCGGCTGTGTGTTTGTATCCGTGTGTTTGTGGGACACTCCTCAGCGTGGCTTGACTTGAAGGCTCTAAGCTGCTAGGTCCTTTCCTCTAGTCTGTACGAGCCTGTACGAGAGACGAGGATCCAAAGAGCTGCTGACTCCAGGGAACGCTTTGACGCCGGAGCCTTGAGACCCCCTGCAACCCCCTGAAGAGGGTGAGTGCTCAGTGGGGGGATTGCTGCTGGGCATTGCCTACCCATTGCCTACCCAGTGCTGCTGAGCGGAGTGGGGTTATATGCACTCCGTGTGAGGCCTGTGTTAACTGCTGCAGCAGGCGTGTAACGTGGTGAGTAGGGTGCCCGAGAGAAAGTGCGGGCCTGCTACTGTCGTTTATAATCCAGCGGGGGTGACCTGAAGAATACTGTTTACGTCCATCTACTATGGTGTATATTTAAGTATCCTGCATATTGAACTACCTAAACCATTCTGACGGAAAACTGGGTGAAGAGCTTGGTTGTAAGTAGTCCCGGGAGACTAGAGGAGAAATTCCTTTAATGGCACCCTATAAGTGGAGGACTTTAAGCCACTTTATAGATGTTGCATATTAAATTACTTAACCCACTCTGAAGGAAAATCAAAAGAGCGAAGATGTTATATACCTATATTAGCGGCGACGTGTGAATCCCCGACCCTGGTGATCGGAAGAATTGTCTCCGGGGGAAAAAAAATATATATCTTTTTGTACTTTGAAAAAGGAAAGCCGCGGGAGCCCGCACTGCTGTGTCGTTTTCACTTAGCTTAGTTGTGATTGTGATTGTGCTCGAAAGACGGTTACTGCGGCAAAACAACTCTGGATCATATGTCAGAGGGAGACTGTAGAGCAGCGTCTCTTTGATCCTGCTGACTTTTGTTTTTGATGTACGGCGATACGCCGAGTGACTAAATACAGCGGGAGACTGCAGAGCGGCGTCTCTTTGATCCTGCTGACTTTTGTTTTTGATGTACGGCGATACGCCGAGTGACTAAATACAGCGGGAGACTGCAGAGCGGCGTCTCTTTGATCCCGTTGACTAGGTTCTGTCTATATGAGTGGCGGTGTGCCGAATGGCTAAATAAAGTGGGAGACTGCGGAGATATATCTCTTTGATCCCTTTGTGAATTACTGCCTCTGAAAGTTTACGAGCGGTTGTGTGCCGTGTATTCTATATAGTGGGAGACAGCGGAGCTGTGCCTCTTTGATCCCGCTGCATAGCTCATTTTGCTCGAACTCTCCATTGGCTAAACTGCAAGCGGTAGTATGCTGCGCATTGTAACTCAGTGGTAGCAAATAGAACTGCTCTACTACTCACTGGTGAATGGATGTGTTTCTGCTCATGTTATCTACATTTGCTTCTTGAAACGTATTGTTTGATTTTTCTGAGTTTGTGCTGCAATCAAAAAAAATAAATAAAAATAATATCATATATATAAAAATAAAAAGAGAGGGAAAACATTGCGGCCCAATTGTCAGCTATTAGGCAGCAGACAAAGCCCGGAGCTGGGACAGCGGACTGGAGGCTGATAACTGTGCATTGTGCAGCCTGTAGGCCAGTCCTCCTAAGTGACCTTTCTACTAGTAATTTAAACATTCTGTGCAGTCAAAGTGGCTGACAAAGCAGTTGGTGAAAAGTGCAAATTAATAATTGGGAATCGCCATACACTTGATGGCAATTGACGATGCATATAAGTATCCATCACTAATTCAGCTGCCACTTTATCGCGTGTATATCTGTGAGTATAAAGTAAATTCTACTGCAGTTGCACTGCTATAAGTGGGAAAACATAACTTACAGCCCTCTACCACACCACTAACAGTACTGTTATATATCTCTTCATGGAATCCACTTTGAGGAACGGTAAGCAAATTCGTAATTCCCCAAAGAAAATGCTGGTTAATAAAATGCTGCGTAAAAACGATGAATCTAGACAATCCTTGGGGACAGGTCAAAAGTCTTTACTCTCAGTATCTGTCCAAGTAGATGTGTGTGTTGTTCCTAAACAAAATTTACCTTTGGCCCTGCCCACTTCCTAAATTACTGCTCCAGAGGCATTGGAAGAGTCCAAATCATTACCAACACCCGTCAGTTTAAAGTCTGCTAATGACTCTGCGGTCAAATGTAAAGCAACAGCTTTGGGGATTGTAAATGATAACTTAAACTCTAATGAAGGCCCATACAATAGTTCATTTGCACCCCTCTCAGACACCTCTATGCTTGCCCCAGGGGTCTCTGCGGCACTTGAACGGCAAATTATTCTCTCACTTGGCCCTTCCACCCCGGCTTCCTCTGCGAGCACATTTTGCGAGCGGGTGCATTTGCATCCAGCACCACTTCCTTTGCCTTCTTTGTCCAACGCACATGCCAACTGCAGCAAGCCTATTCCTTTTTTTGGTGCCAATAAGCTTGCTAGTTCTCCTGTAAGGGAATTATTCCCTCGCAAGAATGTACATTTACAGGACGCAGAAAGTGTCCATCCACCCTCAAAGCACACTCTCGAAGATACTCCACCAAACCCGATTATATCTCATTCCCCGGTGTCCTCCATACTTCAAGAGGGTGATTCTGTGCATGCCATGGAACATGAGCTTCACACATTCCCTGTACTCTCCAGGATTCTAAACCTCTTGGATAAAGGGCACGAATACACCCATCATGAGAAATTGGCCAAAATTGAAGGGTATATTCTGGCTCAAGAAGCATGTCACAGTTTTCATCCTACCTTTCATGAGCGTGCTGCAGCTATTGTAAACAAAACTGTCTGCAGCCTCTCCTCCCTTGGTTGTACACTCACAGGGAACGCAAACAAAGGAAGACTTATTGCTAGCAAAAGGAATTCCCACCTCATTTGCTTCAGTATTGTCCTCAAACCCCTGTGTTAGTGAAGTTATTACGGTGTCACCTCCCATTGATCTGGTTTCTGTTGCCAAATTGCAGCATGAAAGACTGTTGCATGTAGAACAAATTCTATTTAATGCTAAACTAGTTCCTCCCACTTTTTTCCAAAATGATTCTGGAGAATATCCCTTAAAAACGGATGGTGAACCACCTGACAGTCCTTCCCCTCTTATTGAGATTCTGGAGAAAACTGAGACAGGCTCTGTTCCAACTGCTGAGCCTCTTGTACTAGCATCTACAATCTCAAACATATATCATACTTCAAGAAGGACTAAAAAAGCATTTCAGAAGGCTAGCAAAAGAAAACATAGAGCAAAAAACAATAAAACACTACATCCGTCAAACAGCTCACACTTGTCTCAGGCTCTATCTGTTGGCTCAGAGCACGGGGGTTCTAAACCTACAGAAGAACAACTCTTAAATCTGATCCAACTAAATGAAGAAAGCAAAAAAGCACTTCAAATTAAATCATTACAGAAGACGTCATCTGACACACTCTGTAATGAAGCAAATCCTTTACCTCCTACCAAATCTATGTTGATGACAGGAGTTGAAATAAGCAAGCAGGGTGTGCCTTCTTTGATCTCTTCCAACATGTGTCATGCTGAACCTTCAAATATGGCGCAAGCAAACATGAATACATACTTTCCAATGGCACAAAATAAAAAAAACCTGTTCATTTGCTTCTAGTGCACCTTCGATTCCAAACATTGTAGGGCCAACCCCCTCTGCGCCTCTCATTATTCAGGCTTTGATTAATTCTCCACCCTTGCTCGCAACTACGGAGGAAGCGTCCAGACAAGCAATATCCATGCTTGATGCATCTTCTTTAGAACGAAATAACAATGCACATGCTTGTGGTGATATAACAGGTCGCAATCCTCCAAAAGGTCCTCGGGCCTTACTTGCTCAGGATCGGGAATCGGAAAAAGACTTGAAGTTGGAGGTAACTACTCTGCCCACTTTTCCTTTGGTAATACATAATGAAACCTTACTTCCATTTCAAGAAATTCCCCCTGAAATGCAATCTACAATTGGGTGGATTAGCAATGCACAGGTGAATGGTACCTCCCGTTTTAACCGACACCTTCCTAATAAATACTCTGTACAAAATTCCCTCACTACACAATCCTGTAACTCAAGATGTAGAATGGATCAAACTTGCAAATATCAATAATAACGACATGCTCTGCAAAGTCCAAACTCCAATTATTGCAAAACTACTGTGGGAGTTTAAATCAGATTTTATATTTTTGGGGCTTAAATTACATGCATTCCTTTCAATAGAAAAAGCGATGGACTTCCTTGAGTTCATTCTACCTGTAATACCTTCCTGTCAAAAGGAAACTGTGCCCTCCCTTGCCACTCAGAATGACAACTCCGAAATCTTGGCACAATAAGCCTCTCTGACAACTGCATTAAATGGATTACTAGGTATAATACCTCTTACAAAAGCGGTACCCTCAAATTCTTCCTTGCAGCCCTCGTAATGTAATGAACTAATAATTGGGTCATGGAACTGTTGCGGTTTGAAAAATGTAAAATCATGGTTTCTTATAAGGGGCTTCCAACCACTACCATCAATTTTATTCATCCAGGAAACCATGTCCGCCAAGGATATTGAATTTGCTGGCTTTACCTCTTTTTATAATCCGGCCACTAAGTACAATCAAGGTCGGCCCTCAAGAGGAACAGTCATCATGCTTAATAACAACCTACGGTTCACTGTAAACCATACTTTTAACACATCACTTTTTATCCTGATCGACCTTACTATTTCTAGCCGCAAACTAAAAGATGTTAGCCTTATCTCACTTTACTGGACCCCTGCTGCTCTGTCCATTGATTCCGCCACTAACATTTTAAATAAGACCTTCATTGAACTAACCTTAAATAATCCTCAAGCGGAAATTCTTTTGGGAGGGGACTTCAACTCCTTTCTATATGCCACTAATACTTTAGAACTATCCTCTTCCACGTCCAATCATTTCATACACGCCTCTGTCAACGCTAGAAAATGGTCCAGATTTTTTTTTGATTGGAACTTAATTGTAACCTTTCCAACGTTGTTGCAAATTTATTTTACATGGAAAATAGGTGCCTCTAAATCAACTATTGATTACATTGCGATCTCGAAAAATGTATCGGGCTTACTTTGCCCCATTGTCACCCTTCCTGTTACCATTGGTGATCTCGCTATGATATTTACTACTATCGCAACTGCAGTCGAAAATTTCCAGAACTTGCCGACTTAAGCTCTAGTCGAAATTTATAGAAATCTACTCTCAATTCACTGGAATGCTTCTACATGCAGACGCTTAACATTCTTAGGGAATCGTGATCTTTGGCCGGACTGTGATCGACATCATAACCCATCTGAAAAAATTCTTAAAGGGAATCTTAACATGATCCAAGTCCACCTTAAATCATTGATTCCACACTCCAGTACTACATTGCCTACAAGCGCAACACGCTCTTCCTTTTCTGTCCTGTTTGCCAATTTAAAGACACCATTTTATTTAGAATTAAGGCAATTAAAGAAAGGCGGCTTCCACCTTGGAAGTGTCGAATACTGTGCTGCAGAAAAAACACCTCTTACAGAAGTTCAAAAACAAAACTAAAAGAATTTGCTTTCAAACGACGCTTGTGCTAAACCAAAAAATGGTTAGTTACATCTGTAATTACAACACTAGACACATTTGGCGAATTCTATGTTCCGCAAATGGGATTGTGCGCAATTCTTTAGATTTGTCTATCGATGGCACCACCTTATTTACATTTTACAAAGCTAAATACTCTTTTCCGTCTAGGTTCTCTCAGTTCGACATTTCAAACTTATTGCTCACGATTCCATCTAACTGCCCTTGGACTATTAACAATATTGTGTTTTCCATTAACAAACTTAAGCCAGCAAAATGTGCAGGGCCTGATGGTCTACCTCCATGTGTGGTAAAAGATGATCCTCAATTTTGGGCACTCATCTTCCTAAGGATCTTTCAAATTGTCTTTAAAACCAAGTCACTACCAGACTCATGGGTCACTTCCATTATTATTCCTCTTCATAAAAAGGGCCCCTTGAATGATCCATTGAATTTCCGCCCTATTGTGCTCATTGACGTTGCAGCTAAAGTGTTTGGGCTGCTGCTACTTGGCGAGGTGGAAACTTTCATAACTAAAAATTCTATCCTCAACAAAGCACAAATCGGGTTCCGAAAATCTATGGGCACTCAACTCAATGCACCAATCTTAGCTCATTTAACTGCTGCAGCTCAATCTTCCACTCATGGGCCCATCTTCATCGCCTCTTTAGATCTTTCGTCTGCCTTCGATTGTGTTATCAGAGGCAGACTTTGGCTAAAGATGTTGGAACTTAAGTTTCCCCCTTATCTGGTCGCACTTATTTCCCTACTTCATCATAACACCAATTTTAAAGTAAGAATTTCCAAAGAAGGCTATCTGACGGAAGCAATCCCAAACCTCATTGGAGTCAAACAGGGATGCAACCTGGCAGCGGTACTTTTTAATCTTTATTTGTCAGACATCGGGAGTATCTGGAATCCTAACAAATCCTTTTGAGTAGGTATAGGCGACCTACATCTATCATGGCTAACATATGCCGACGATGTCCTCCTTCTAGATCGAACGCACGCAGGGCTTCAGAATAAACTGGAATGTTTTTCTAAATACTGTATATTAAACAACTTGACTGTAAATTCAATGAAATCCAATATTATAAATGTTATCATCAAAAAAGAAAAAAAAACTGGAAATTTCATAGGATGATTGATTCAACTGAAATCCATTTTGTCAGCCATCTAACCAATTTAGGCTATAATCTCACACATAATACCTCACTGATAGTCTGGCAGAAAGAGATTGCTGACAAAGTAACTCCTCTGATTAGACAAATGAAAATAATTCTTCGGAAATTTTATAAATTTTCATTGATCCCCCTTTATGAATATTATTTGAAAAAGGTGGAAGGCATAATACAATACGGACTGGACATTTGTCTTGTAGATCTCGATGTTTTCTTAAACAAATTGCAAGCGAGGATTTGGAAGTCTACACTGGGTCTCCCAAATTATCTACCCAATGCCATTTTAAGACATGAATTGGGTCTAAATTCATTAGCATCACGTTACCATTGAAGACTTCTAAATACCTACATAAAAATGCACTTTCCGCCTCCAAATTCCATCTATGAAGACTTTTCAGTGATGCTAAAAATATCTCAACCAAAATCCATTGACCTCTTTCAAAAATAGATCTTCAAACTGCTATCTCAGATTAATATCTTGCCTGAAGACTTACAATGGAAATGGTGTCTTGCTAGAAAAATAATTTTTCTAAACGATTGGGCTGTGACATCAGACCTAATTTCGAAGTATTCCTAATTTTCTGAATATGCCATCTTCAGACATAAGCACTATCCTCGCTTGCAATACTTATCGCTTTTCCCCTGTGCAACTTCTCGCACACTGTATATGCAATTCCGTCTTTATCTACTCTATTCCAAATCTAGAACTAAGTCCTGGTCAATACAATCAGACTCATTTGACACTCTTACTTGTCGATTCTGCAAAAATGAACAGGCAGAAGAAACTTTAAAACACCTTTTTCTGTTCTGTAAACACTTTGAAGTAGAGCGACTTAACATATTGAAAGCTTTTCAACATGCAAACACGGTTACAGGAAGGAATCTTGGGTGGGCTACCTGCATGTGGGGAAGCTGTAATTCAATCATTCTGGCAACTGTACGCTTTCTTAAAATCATTGAATCTGCTCTCACTGTATACAGTTCCAAGAAAGGTTATAAAAGCTAAATTTACTTGTCACTAGTTAAAAAAAGAAAGTTAAGATTATATGAGGATCATGTTGAGGAAACAAAAAATATATTTTTGCAATTCTATTAGAAATGTTATGTCGATTTTTACTTATGCTGTATGTCTACATATTTTATTTATAGGCAAGCGATTAAGTTTTTTCTTCTTCGTTTTTCTATTTTCAAACCAACTTTAAACAAGCGGTGTCTTCCTTTTATGTATGTGATTATACCTTGATATTGATATCATGTAACTAATTAATGTAAGAAAAAGGTCTTTCCTTATTTTTCACGTATGTGATTGCATTTTGATGTGACATTATGTAACTATTGTAAGAAAAAAACAAGTTTTCTTTCTCTTTTTGTAAAGGTGCGTAAGTGCTAAAAACAAAAATAAAAATAATTTAAAAAAAAAGGCACGATTGATTGACAGAGTCTCCAGACCACGCTGCCACTTTTAAGGTGACCAAAGCAGAAGACACACACTCTGGTTTTGTTAGAACTAAAATTGTTTCTCATTCTCACCTGAACACCTTGACTCCACAAGATGGCGCTCATGTTGATGTAGATTTCTTCCTCTTTTCCAGGATGAAAAAATCCCACTTTTACAAGTTGGATTTCATTGGCATTCTGCATCTGTGCATTGCCGATGTCGTAAACACCAGGCACATCACCGTTAACATCAAATGAAAAGGTTTCACCATTTCTCAGCTGAAAGTGTGCATTCTTCACATAATGTAGGACCTGAGAAGAAGAATTGTATTCGGAAATACAATCCATTAGCAAACTGTCAAAAACAGCAACATTAAAAACATTAAAACATTAAAAAGAAACACACACACACCTGTTCGCAACAGTTGGAGTGATGCAGTCTGCAATAAACATTAAATACAGTGAAATATAAAACAGATATCTTATTTCACCAGCAGCCTGTCTGTACAAAGAACATCTAACAACATGTCCATAATTAGTTCTTACCGAGGTGAGGCCTCAGTCATTGTTTTCTTAACTTCGTCAGAAATGTACAGTCCATTGGGAAATGCAGGAGCACTTCCCCGCTCCCCAAACCATGGGGAAGACCTTTTCCAGACCAAACCACAGTGCTTTGTTCTAAGTCGAAGCACATTTACCCTGACCATCAGGATACGTCTGCAGCAATCGGCAGCCTTAATGTTAGTTATAACAGGGGTAGAAACAGTCTGTTTGGGCATACGGGCATAATATTGCAGCAAGGGTAAGTTCAAACTTCTCACCTGGAGAGCATGCAATTCCAGCTCTGCCACTCTCTCTTTAAGGAGAGACCAGTGCTGGCTGCGAGTTAAACCATGCAACACCATTACGACCAGCAACCTCCATCCTTTCAGTAGGCTGATTCCGCAGTTATACCAAGACGTGGGGTCCTTATAAGCATTATGCAGAGAATCTCTCAATGCAATCGTAATGTTTGGGTTTAAAGGGACATTCGGCTGGACTTTCATGAAGAATTCTAAAAACCTCTGCGGAACTTGCAGGGATAAACTAACGAGCCCCAACTCATGTCCTAAAGCATCTCCCGGGGCTCTAGAAGGGAGAACCGCGATCCTATGTGAACTGGAATTCAGCAGTGTATCCAAGCCCCCCGCAAGACGCTGCCCCCAGACCTCAGCTCCATAGAGGACCGCTGCGTTTATTCTGGCCACAAACCTGTAAACATGTATCCAAACGTTTCCTGCCAAAATGATAGTAGAAATGGGAAAAGCCCCTTAAACTCACATGCGATTGAAGCCCAGGCAATGGGTGAGTTATTCAGAAACCATTTAAATGATCACCAAAGACAAGAATCTTACTTTTAAGAAAATTCAATTTAAGCACATGCTCCAACCTAAAGCATAAAGGATTAAGTGAGTCGGTCACTCGTGTGTCAGTCTGTGATCAGTCAATCAGGTGCAGCAGAGTCTAGTTGGCTGTTTAACACTGGTTTTAGAGATGTTCAGGGACGGGGTGATGTGGAATGCAAAACAGGGACTGCAGACTGAGATAGTCATTGTGTTACTCTACAATTCTATCCTGCTGTACTCTGAAAATTACTATTGCAGGAGATTTCCCACTTAGACAGAAGAGCTCGGAGCTGTGGGTAAACACACCGGACTCGTGATTTGGCGGATCGGTAAATGCGGCTGTAACACTGTTACAGCCGCATTTAAGGGCTACCGCCCAACTCGTGATGAGGCCCATTGTGTCCTATCTTTTATAATGTTTTTTTTTACATGTGTAAACCACTGTAGCTAGTCCTGCTCCACAATCCTAAACAGTATAAAACTGGCATTAGGCCCACAATACCCCCATAGGTGGTGAGCCTGTCACTCCATGGATCACAAGTGTGGATGTCCCAATTGGGAGCCCTAGATTCTTTTTTAAGAAACCATTCTCAATGTGCTCACTTTACTGCAGTTCACATGACCCCAAAAGTCAGCACCATATAAAGCAGCCTGCCCAGATTGAGCCCTGTAGACTTGGAGAAGTGGGGTCATCACTCCATCTCCATAGTCATAGGAAAGTTTGGTGATTGCCCCACTCTATCTAAGAAGTCTTCCCTCTGCTTTGGCTGTATGTTGCTCCCATTTGCAGGTAGCAGGAAACCGTACACACAAATAGTCATAAGCCCTCAATATGTTCCTTACCCATGGACAATTTAAATACAGGCTTTTTCCATTTTTTTAACATTACTGATTCCGTTTTACTGGTAATTATTGTAAGTCCTCTTTCGCTGCAGAACTCAGAAGCCCAGACAGAGTTTACAAGTTTAAAATAGCATCATCCGCGAACAATAGACTGATAGTTGATCACCGGCTCTGGGTGAGGTATGCGTTGGTACAGCCATTAATTTGTATATGAAGCCATTGATGTAGAGGTGAACATTCAGGCCTGTCGCCTACAAGTTGACCGCATAAGGAGAGCACGAGGAAACGCTTGCGCTTTCCCAGTCCTTGCAGCACATGCTTGGAATGAGTTGCCAGAGACCCTTCGAAAGGAGGAGGGCAACCTCACCTTTAGAAAACTGTTGAAAACCAGACTGTTAAAATAAATTGCTTCTGCCCGAGTCGGCTTGCAGTTGCTGGTAGGAATAGCGCCTGGATGCCTCTGGGCTTTAGGCACTTTAGAAATACTCTAACATAACATAACATAACAACATAACAGAGAAATAAGAGTGTTGGGGGACAAAACAGATCTGGGGCTAAATGTATTTATTTGCCATCACTCAATTTCAGAATCAAATCAGCTTTGTAAGAGCGATGAAGGTGTTTGCTTTTTAAGTTTCTACATATGTCTCAATAATGGTAAACATAATTTGATTTAAATGCGATGCAAGCTCTGAATGTTACTTGCACTGACATTTCAAGAAATTAATGTTACACAAAGAAAACAAAGTAAAAGCTTTAATTCACCACTCACTCCTGCATAAGGGAAACACGATCTGATGCTATCCTTTTCTTAAAAGACGAATGCAATGTGTACATGATCCTGCTTGTCAGATAGCATGTTCTATAGAGAAAACGATGATGTGAATGTATTTACAAAGTTGGCTTTTGTTTTGCAGTTCACACTACATCTGTTGATAGAACAACTTATTTTATGATGGCTATTACAAGTATAAACTGCTTAAATGTCACATTTTATTTTACATGGTACAGAGATACCTATTATGTGGCTTTCAGATTCTGTGAATTATCAGCCACCAGAAATCTTGTGTTAACACAGAATCGTAAATGTGTTGAATGTTGCGGGCCCTATATAAATACCACATACAACAATAAAACAATATAAGCAGAGCATCTGTGTTAGTAAACATCAAAAATACATTTACATGTGAACTTTATTTGGGAATTTCAGATAACTGCATGGGCTTGTTTTTTCAGTAAAATTATAAGACTACCCTGGCAATAGGTTAATGGGCGCCTGGCAACCAGTTAAGTACAATGTCACAGAAGCAGATGCACAGGGAATGTCATTAACCTTGACCCTTCAGAGCATTATGCAGCTTAAAGAATATGCATGTTTTACTGTATGCCGCCTATTTCAAAATAATGTCATTCTTAAAACATACTGGGCCTCATTAGGACCCAGGCGGTAAGGGGTTTACGGCGGCGTAAACAGCGCCGACCCTTACCGCCTGATTCCAAGGTCCCTTAGCGCCATGGAGGTTTTAACACCTGCTTTTAGCAGGCGTTAAAATCCATGGCGCTAAGGGACCTTGTTGTTAATTACGCCACCGTAATTTACGGTGGCTTAATTAACGCCTTCCCCACTCCCATTATGCCCTATGGGTCAAAAATGGGAATGGGGAAGGGTAAATGGGTTAATGGGGACTTACCGGCCCACTCACCTCGGAATGGGGCGGTAAGTCCGCCAACCACCATGGCGTAAACGTAGTTTACGCCATGGTGGTAAAGGTACGACCCAGGCGGTAACTTACCGCCTGGGTCGTAATGAGGCCCACTGTTTCTGTTTATTTGCGCCACCGTACTTTAAGGGAGCTTGTGGCTTCTCATCTGCTGGTGTGTTGCGGGGAAGTTCGGCATTACGTTGAGCAAACAAGGACAGAAGCAATGTCAATATGTTTTGAGATTCCATCGACAGGTGTAAGATCAGTGCCTTCTACTCCCATATAAGCAGACAGGCTATTTCTTGCAGGGAGTTCATGCGAATCCTTGTACCCTCAAAGGGAGTCAAGCCTTTTGAGGTCCACTTTCCCAAACCCATATGAAGGGATTCGCTTAGCGGGCTCACCTTTCTAGTCTCAAAGGGGGCTGTTCCCCTCTGGGAAGAAGGGACAAATACCCTGGATTTGTCACAGCAGTCACCAACCTACCTTGCCAAAAAAAAACGTGAGCTCATGTGAGACACACTAACCTAGGAACCAGAAGATGTTATGGCTCTAGACTAGACTGGCATGCAAAGAGAAATCCAGGAAAAGGGCCTCTTCTTGCTATCGGGACTGGTAAAATGCTCTCAAGAGCATCTTCTGGCAATAAGTAACGGGTCACGCAGGACCTTCTGCCCGTAGACATATACCAATCCTACTGTTTATGTTATCAAAGTTGCTAACCTGTAGTCTTCGCTTTCAGCAACCTCTGTTAACCCTAGATTACTTCTCAATAGATTTGTTTCTAAATAATGCCAAATTAAAATATAAAAAAATACAAATTGCAAAATATTCCCAAGCAGCCTTTTTTTAACTAACTCTGCTCCAGACAATCTTTTCTCCCTTAATCTACCTTTTGTGCCATGGTTCATTCCTGGACTGTGACATTATCATCCTGTCTGTTAGGACTAAGTCACACTCATGACTTTATAAACAAACACATACATTTCTCCGTATCTCTTCCATTATATAACAATCACATTGGATGCCCATTATGGCAAGAATACTGCTCAAGACATATGTACGACACATATGATATGATACGTCATTTATAACGCGCCTGTACACTAGTGTTTCTCAGCGCGACAACACTAGGTAAGGAGGACAGCAGGAGGACAAGACCAATGATTCTACTAGGCCTTGAGCCATTCAGATCGTGCAAGTGCAACACAGCAAAGTGCAGGGGGAAGTGCCAGGGAGAGGGATGGGGGAAGTGCAGCCAGGGCAGCGTGGCTTTGGGTTAGTGCAGGGAGGAAGCGGACTGTAGAGGTTACAGTTATAGTCCCCCAAAAAGCAGAGTAGGCCCAGAGGCAGTGCAGTGACTGTGAACTTGCAGATGCCAGACTACCTCACTGTGAAACTCCCCAAATCTGGTGGTGTGCACATATCTCAGATCCTCGCCATTTCCAGGTGTGTACCCACGTTAGCCCGCAAGGAGAGACAAGGAAGCATACGGTCTCATGCAATGCTCTGGCCACTTGGCACAACATCCAATTTCAATGAGAGCATCACAGACAGAACGTCTGACTCAGGGATGGGTACATACTTTTCGCTTTATGAATACTTAGGAGCTCTCGCAAACACATCTCTCGCACCATGGGAGAACCGTCTTCTGCACTTAGCTCTAGCCCCAACCCTCAGATTCCATGCCTTGGGTGTACACCCTTGTAGGCCATCTTTCACAACTGCACGTTCTTCTGTTACTCCTCAGATTAGGCACTCATTATAATACCACATGCATAGAGCTATATGCTTCAACGATGCCCTTAAACACCATTGTTCACTGCCCTATCTGCACCATCATCTCACTGAGCAAGGAGACGCATGCCCACACTGAGAACCATTGGCATCAATGGGTACATTCCCTGGCCAGCCCCATTCTTACCACTTCCAAACAATGGGAACAACATTCTCAAATGGCTAGTCCACGCCAGAGGCCTGCCCATCTGCGCTCATCAATGCTGCGGACAGCCTGTGGGCTAAGGCTAGTGCTTATTCCAACACATGCTACTTGTGTGCTGAGCTCATTAGCGCTGCGCCCCTCTGGCACCGGCCTCTGCCTCAGTTTGCCAGCAGTCCTAGCCCTTGGAGCCATTCCCTAAGGTCAGGTGCCTGCTCTTGAGCGCGCACGCTCACTTACAGCACATACTCCTGACTGCCATGCTCTTCTTCGTGATCACACGCCGGATCTGGGGTGGGCCACGGAGAACTGGCTCAATGACATCGGACCCCGTGTGGGTTCATGCCTTACCGCCGGACTACAGTATCCTCAAGTTGGGCCGAGCTGGTCCCTGCGCGGGCAGAGGGGTGGCTGTTCTGTGCCGCTTCACCTTTGCCTGTTCTGTTCAGCCCTTCAAGCACACTTCCAACATGGAAGCACTGCCTCTGCGTGTTAGTATGGCCCCCTGGTACACGTTGCATGCTCTCCTGGTTTGTCGCACCGCAGGCTATGTCCTGTACTGAGGAGCTCACTGATCGCAGGTTACAGTATGATGCACTTATTGTACTGGGTGACTTTAATTTCCAGCCAATAACGTCAAGGATCTTCAGGCTGACTGCCTGATCTCCTCTTTGCTAGACCTCAGCATGCCCCTGCTGGTCACATGTCCCACTCAACTCTTGGCGATATGCTTGACCTCATGCTAGCCCCACCTTCCCTGTTCACAACATGGCCTTGTGTGCCGGTCACTTGGTCTCATCACTTTATCGTTCCTTTTCTATTAACATTTGCACCGTCCCCTCTGTCCCTACTCTCCCTCGTTCCCCTCCTGGCTCTGGCGCAATGTCCCTAGCACCCCCATCACACTAGGCATTTCTAACTATCTCGCCGCTGGTGCCCAGCCTGACCTGAACCCACTATTAGCAGCTCTTTTGACCACTTCCAATCTCCTGGCTCCGCTGAAACTCTTCAAGCTTTGTCCGCACCTCCAAGCCACTGACAGGCTCAACGACCTCCTTCTGGCGCACGGCCAGGCTGAGCAAAATTGATATATTGCCTGCTGTCCACTTGTCCACCTAGCATTCCGCAGAGGTACAGCGGCGTATCAGAAAGCCATCACTAAAGCGAAGTGCGACTACTTTTCGTCGCACATTGAGGCTATGGTCCACTCCCCCAAGGAATTTTTCCAATTAGTTAAATCTCTGTCCTCTCACACAACTGTCAACAGGGTGATGCCCCCTTTTAGGCTGAGCACCACACTCTCCACCATCAGGAAAACGATCTCCTACTCTTGGGTCCCAACCATCACTGATGCAGGCTTTCCTCCCCTCAATCCCTCCTCTTGCTCCTGGTCTGAATTACCGATTTTCACTGATGCCGATATCACCTCAGCCACCCTGAGTCTTAGATGCATCTGCCCGACAGACTCTATTCCGCTGCGTACCCTTTAAGAGATCATTCCCTGCAACCCCGCTTCCTTGACTTCAGCTGTTAATGTATCCTTTTCCATTGGTCACATTCCAAACACACCGAAGAAAGTGTTGGTCTTCTACCCTCTAATCCCTCACTTCTGCCCCATCTCTCTGCTGAATTTCCCCATGAAGTTCTTGAAGCCCTGGTCACTCCCCTCCTTCACTCGTTTTTGGAGGACTCTGTGGCCCTGGATCCCTTTCAGTCAGGTTTCAAGTCTGGCTGAGGCACAGAATCTGTTCTGCGCTCAATGATCTGGTTCAGATATTAGATCAGAGGGGCATTGGCTCACTGATCCTTTCAGACCTCTCTGCAGCGTTTGACACCATTCATCATGCCATTCTGATTAATAGACTTTCCTCAGTGGGTGTCTCTGGCTGCGTCCTTGACTGGTTCCTGTCTTTTCTTTCAGACTGCTCCAAATCCCTCTCTATTCCTCCGTTCACCTCTCCTCCTCTGCCCCTCACTTGCGGGGTTCCCCAGAGTTCTGCCCTTTCTCCTCTTCTCTACAATATATATATGTATTCACCCCCAGTCAAACAAATTCAGTCTTCTGGTTTTCGGTGTTACTCCTATGGGTACGACACCCAAACCTTCATTCGCCTCAATCTGGTCATTCTCTCCACTGCAGAGTGCTGTCGCTCTTGCCTGCTGGCCATCCATACGTGGATAATACAGAGGTCTTGGTGGTCAGTGCTCGTCAGATTTCTGGACGGCCGAACTCAGCCCTCTGCAATCTCCATCAGCAAGAGTCAAATATCTTGGTGTCAAACTATGGGCCTCCCTGTCGATGTTTGACCAGGTAAGCCCAGTGTGCAAAGCTGTCCAGTTCAAACACTGCATCCTGACAAAATCCTCCCCTAACTCCCACTGCATCTCCGCCCTTTGGTTGTCTTGTCTCTTGTCTAAGGTTCCATTAACTACTGTAACACCCTCTATCTTGGCCAACCTGCGTATCTCCTCCAATGCCTTGAAATCATGCGAACTTCGGTGGCCCCTCGCCTCTTTTCTGCCTCCACCATCTACAGCTCTTTGCACTGGCTCACCGTGGCCAAGCGGGTAAAGATTAAGGCACTCTGCATGCTCCATCGGGCCTTTTAGAAGATAGGACCACAGTACCTACAGTCAACATTTGTGTGGTACATCCTCTTCCGCTCTCTATGCTGTGCCACGGCCTGCGGTATTTCTGTCCCATGTTTTGAGTGCTTCCGCAAGGGGGGCGCTCCTTCTCAGTAGCCACTGCCCTGCTATTGAATGGTCTGCCTCGCTCTCTCCGCTGCATATGCGAACACCTACCTTTCCTGCGCGCAGTCAAAACCCTCCTGTTTACCGCTTAATTCTGCTGCTCGCTCAGTCCTTTCCCCTTAGCGCCATGCTGCCCAGTTGGTGATGGTTAGCGGTCTGCATAGGCTCATAACATACCATAACATATATGTAATATATATGTAAATCCTAAGGGAACCAACCATTTACACTTCCATAGGAAAGTTAATACATTTTTCTTATAACTGTAAGCTCGGGATTACTTTTAAGATATCTTTTCTAATGCCTTTTGTCATTTTTTCCTGGAAAATATTTTTTCCAATGTTTAATTTTGAGAAACACTATTTTAGTTATAGTTAAAAAATGTGGAACACACATTATATTTTGTTATAGACAGTAATGTTTCATTCATCAGCTGTCTTTAGAAGCTCATGCAAGACCCATTGATCACATCTTAGGTAAGATTGCATTACCTGCCATGGTCGTAGGTCTTGGATGCTTCCACACCTTCCATTGATGAAAGGCCCTTGCCCCACTTTGCATGACATCAAGGAGTGTAAGGCGTGTGCAAATGCGTGCACTGCCAGGTAAGTGTGTTAACTGTAACTCATGTCATTCATCTCGAAGAGAGAAGTGTCTAATGTAGCCAATGTCTCCTCCTCTGAACACAATTCAGCTCTGTCCACCTGCTCTCCCATGGATTTGGGACCAGTCGCATTGGCTTCTAGCCACTTGTAGTTAAACACTTTACCCCAGAATGTTTTAATAAAGATATCATCAGGTGTTCTGGAAGGGAGACGTTGGTAAAGAAGCTGCTGAAACCCAGGCATATCGGTGGCGTGGGGCAAGAGACCAAGGGTTCCATTGAATATTGTCCAGGCTTCCTTTCTGAAGAGTCCAGGAGTCAGGAAGAAGGATTCAGAGAATACTAACACTTTATCAGTGACACGTTGTGCGGCAAGAGTCTCTATGAACATCTTGGTGTGCGTTTCAGGGCTGTGAACAACAACCACTTTCACAGAGGATCCTTGGATTACCTCAACCACTTTTAGAATCTTTTCTGTGGAGTAGCTGAGGTGGATCTTTTCCAAAAATGCAACACATCAATACCCTTTTTTAAATCTTGCCCCCCTGAAGACCAATGCCATCACTGGAGATGACTATTCCAACCCATGTCCAACCAAACTGCTTCATTAATCGTGCCAGGGCCGTGATCTGTAGTGTGTTGCCAGACATTGTACGCAGGAAGGACGGGAACTGGAGCTTGTCACTTAGTGTTGAGAGAGATGACCCATAGCTGATCTGCAAAAGAAAGATTGGAAATTGAATGTTGTACATCTAATCTTCAAACGTTTTTGACAGATGGGGTGTTGGCAATCAATAGGACATTCTCTCTACCTCCATGTTATTTGCCTCTCTTCAGCCTTTGCTGGACCTCAGTTGAGGAGTTGGGTCCTCTTTATGTTGGTACTTTATCACAGGTTTCAGTTGCATGGACATTCACAGAAAAAGAAAAAAAGAGAAATTTGCATACAATTGTTGGAAAGGACTGTTTTATTTGGCATTTTCATCGTGCTGCCATTTTTTGAGCTTTTTAATACCTGGAGCTGCCTTGCTATTTTGAAAGCACAAGTTTTTCTGACTATTGCCTGCTTATTTTACTGTTTTTTGGCCCTTCCAAGATGGCCGCTGTGCTTTTCTTTGTTGTGTCGGGAGGCTATGCTGAACCACCTCTCCCTGTGCTGCACTCCCATTAGTTGCTGAGTGTTTTCTTGCATCCAATCAGAGACCGGCAGGCTTTAGCCGGCCCTCTCAGCAAAGGCCCACTTCTATGGCCCCTATCTGCTCCCTGTCCGCTTTCGGAACGCTAATTGGGGTCCTCCCTGCACCTTAACCACAATCATGCTGCCACCTCACTACTCTAAGAAATCCAACTGCCTTGACATTGCCTCCTCCACAACTATGGGTTAGTTCCCTCCTTAGGGACTCACTCCTACCGCCTTTGACTATCACTGTTCTTTCTGCTTGTTACTCCCATGTTGTCATCCTGATGCACAGTGCTTCCTAAAACCCTTTGCTAACATCTGATTCCAAGATTGAAAAGTCAAATCTTGCTGTTTTTGCTTTGTTCTAAAAAGTCAGCCCAGTGACCTCACCACTCTCTTTTGTCCCACACCTACCTGCCTTAGCCTCCCCAGTATCTCCAGCCTCTCCTTGCTTCCACCCCATGGCGCTTTCTGTTTCACCTATCTTTTCCAACTGCTTCTCCATTGACTATCCTTCCATTCTCACTAAGTCTGGTAGGAAGAAGTTCAAAAAAGGATAGCTTGGCCTCTAACCATGGTCTTCCTATCGCCGACAACTACTCCGATGCTTCCTCCAGACAGACCCTCACCGACATCCTTTTTGTCGTTCCTTCGCCAGATCTATGGACTCCTCACATGGCCTCTGTCCTCTGCCCTATCTCCTCCTCTCCCATTAATGGTGGCACTCGCTGGGAAGTTTTCATGGCTTCCTTCGACTCCTCTAAAGTCATCATTAATGTCTACCTAAATGGCACTGTCATGGTCCAAGGCCCTCAGGCCAATCTCCTCCTCTTTGATAGGCACTTCCCTCACCTCATCAATTTCCTCTCATCTCTTGCTGTCCCATCCTCTCCCCCCTTGGATACCTTGCCCTCTCTCTCCTCCTCCTCCTCTGCCCCTCCTAGGGCTGTTTCTCCTCTGCAGGGCGTACCTCTGATCTGTACCCCTCCCCAAAAGGTCTTTAAGGCTGGCAACCATCTTTATATTGCCACTCTCAACTCTCACTCTGCTGTCAAACACTCCTCTGACATCTGCCACCTCCTTGAAGAACTAGAACTTGATGTCTTTGGTCTTACTGAGACACGGTTCACAGCCAGCTCTGTCACAAGCTTTGACACTCTCCTCCCTGATGGCTACAAGATCCTCTCAGCACCCAGCTCCTCCCGGTCGTGTGGGGGGGTTGCCCTGATCTTTCCTGAGTGGATTCCTGCCTCTATTATTCCCATTCAGACCTACTCCTCTTTTGAATGCCTTGTATGTAGGCTTTCTCTCACGCCTACCCATTCCCTTACTGTGGCTACCATCTACCGGCATCCTGGTCAAATCACCTCATTTCTCTCTGAGTGGCAGACCTCTCCTCCTCCCTCCAGGCCTCTACCACTCAACTCCTCCTCCTTTGTGACCTCAATATACATTTAGAGTTTCCTTGCTCCTCCTCTGTACTCTTCCATGCCCTCTGATACTCCCTCTCCATGTCCATCCTTCCCTCTGGCCCGACTCACTCTGCAGGGCACACACACTATGTCTTGATCTCCTCTGACCCCTCCTCTGTCCTGGAGCAATCACTCCCTCCTCTCCTCTCATCTCTCCCTCTCTTCCCCCCAAGCCAAGCCTACCCCAACACTGCCACCTACCTTCTCGAACATCCGGCCAATGAAGCGTGTGTCAGTTGAGGCTTTTGCCACCACTTTCTCTCCCCCTCCACCTTTGGCTGGCTCACATCCTGACACAGCGCTGTCTCTGCTCTACTTTTCAATTTCTGATACTCTTGATGCTTTTGCACCTGTCATGAGGATCTATTTGAAGTCCAAAGCAAAGTGCAATTCCTGGTATGACTCTGACTGAGCTACACTTAAACGTAAGTGTAGGGCGGCTGAGAGGAAATGGAGGATTTCCTGTTCATCCTCTGACAAACTGGCCTGTTGCCTGCTACAAAGGCAATACCAACTCTCTGTCCTCACCAAGAAGAGAGTCCACATTCAAGCTCGTGTCTCTGTGTCATCTAATAACTCTGAACTCTTTAAAATCTGCAAGGAGCTGGCCAACCATGCTGCAGTCTCTACCTGTTCTGTTGCTTCCCAGGCTCTTTGAAATGTTATTGCCTGTCACTTCATTTAAAAACCCAGGACATCCTGTCCACCTTCTCCACCCACACCCATCCTCTCCTCTCTCCATCTGTGCTTGCTGGCCCTCCTATAGCCACCACCCCACCATCCTTCTCGTCCTTTCATCTTTTCTCCGTGACGAGGTCGCTAGACAAATCCGATCTATGAAAGCCTTGTCAAAACAGATTCATCCCTGTTTCTCTAAAACCATCAAGGACCACATTGACACCCTCACTCTGGCTCTTCCTGATTTTTGCAACCACTCCTTTGCCTCAGGATCCTTCCCTTCCCCTCTGAAGCACTCCCTTGTGCATCCTCTTCTGAAGAAACCCACAGCTGATCCTCCTTGTCCAGCTAACTATCGCCCAATTTCCATTACTCCTTTTCTGGGCAAACTCCTGGAAAAGTTGGCCATCTCTCAGCTTAACCTTCATTCCAATTCTGTTGGCTGTCTCCATGACCACCAGTCTGGCTTCAGAGCTGCCAGAAGCACGGAAACTGCTCTCCTGAACATCTGTGAAGGTCTGCTCTCCAACCTTGACTCTAACATTACCTCTTTCCTCATCGTCCTCAATCTATCTTCTGCCTTTGACACGGTCAACCATACAATCCTGCTCAACAGTCTCTGTGAAAACCTGGGTATCACTGATCAGGCTCTGGGTTGTCTGACCTCTTTCCTCTCAGATCGACCCTCCAAGGTCCAACTTGGGTCCTTCCTTTCATACCCAACTAAGAAATACCCAACTAACTATCTATCTTCCTCTCTACCTGTGGTGTTCCCCAGGTGTCATGATCTCTGCTTCCAAAAGGTCAGGGTTTTCCCAACTCCCTTGGAAGCAGATCCATAACCCAGGTTCCGAGTGCCAACCAGTCCCAATTGGGACTTTTTGGACCCAGTCCTGGCGCCAGTGGCACCAGGCTCATAAATATGCCCAGTCCCAGCGCTGGAAGCGCCGGGCTCATAATGCTTGGGTGGACTTACCTTCAGCAGACCATGCTGCTTAATTGCCTGCCAGTTGAGCCTCTGATCCTCTTCTGTTTGGAACTACTTTTCCTGTTGGGTGGGGCTGGAGCCACTCCCTAGATTCAGAACACTGGAACTCTTCTGGAAGGCAGGAACTCTTTTCTTACCAGGAACTCTTTTCTTACTTAGGCGTGGCTGTGGAAGGAGACACCTAAGCACTACAGGAGGCTATTTAAACCACACCTGGTGGATGAATCTTGCTTTGCGTTATTCTGCAACCTCTGCAGCAGAACGCTCATCGTGTCTTCTGCATCCGGTCCTGGGCCTAAGGAAAAAGGCTTACCATCTTGAATCCAGTCTTCAGCAACACCTATAAAGACAAGAAAGAACAGGTTAGCATTCCGGCATCTGAAAGGCAAAGGCTTACCATCCTGAATCCAGTCTTCAGCAACACCTATAAAGACAAGAAAGAACAGGTTAGCATTCCGGCATCTGAAAGGCAAAGGCTTACCTACTCTTCGTGCGCTCCGGAGGTCTTCACACTGCATTCCGGCATCTGAAAGACAAAAGTTTACCAACTCTTCGCACGCTCCGGAGGCCTTCGGCGCTGCATCCCGCATCTGAAAGACAAAACAAGGTGCGTTTAAAGACATTGGGGAACTTTAATACTCACGTGCCATTACTCCTTTCCACATCTAATCCAGTGGGTATTCCGGCACCCTGCAGCCGCTCCGAACTCGTACCTGCAAAATAAAAAGACAGTTAGAGCGCATAGTGAAGCAGGCAACAAGCGCTTACTTACGTGCTTCCAGGCGCTTCTATTCATCACACGGGCTCCATCTTCAACTCACTTCAGCCCGTCATCCGCCATCACCGGAACCCTGCAAAACAAGAGACATCATTACTAAAGACTTTAAAGACATTTGAATGACTCGAAACTTACCGTTCGTGCAGTAAACGACGGACACCAGTCCCCTGAAGTCAAGAGGCCTGCGCTACCTATCCAGTGAAGAAACTGGTTACAGCACCCTGCCCCGAGGCAGATGGAGAGCTCGGCATTCACTTACCTAAGGTGAGAGCGTTAACCTTTGGGGGTCTACAGGAGAGGAGAAGAGGAAAGAGATAGGGACACCCCAATAACCCCAGTTCATTAACCCCATATTTTCTATCTGCAGACATCTTACTCTACACGTCAGGCATACAGTGCACAGAGGTCCAGCCCAAAGAGCCAACCGGGTGCTACACATCACGTTTGAAGATACGGTAGTCGCCCAGTCAAGACCGGCGCCTCTGTGAGAATCAGGTGAGCGTTACAGAACGCAAAGCCTACCGCAAAACTCTCGCCCAGGCGCTATGGAAACCTCGGATACTGACCCCCTAGCCCGGTTACTTGGGGAACTAAGGGCAGAAGTGCATGCAGCTCGTCAGGAAACAAATGCTCTAAGAAGGGAACTCATTATTTCCAAGGAGAGAACAGACAATCTTGCTAGACAAGTGCTACAGTCACAAGCCGGACAGACCCCGTTACCCGCATCAGGGGCAAATCTTCCTTCAACATCCTCTATGAATCCAGTGCAGATCAACCTACCTGGGAATGTACCTCTGGCTCCGCCCGAACGATTTTCTGGTGACCCAAAGAGGTTTGCAGTATTTATCAATCAGTGCCGGTTGCACTTCTTATGCCGGCCAGCAGCCTTTCCAACTGATCAAGCAAAAGTAGCTTTTGTACTTTCGTACCTTAGTGGCGATGCGGCAGACTGGTCGATCCCTCTAGTTAATCAAGATGATCCGGTTCTCCATGATTTTCAAGCCTTTCAGCTTAGTATGGAAAAACTGTTCGCAAGACATTCACAGGGGCAGGCCTTGGACAATGAGCTTCTTTCGTTGCGACAGGGTAATCAAGACCTTTTGGCTTATATTGCATCTTTCAATAGACTAATAGTGGAAACTCAATGGCCTGAGGATAAAAGGATTACGCTGTTTTATAGAGGTCTACGTGGAGAGCTCAAAGACGTTTTAGCCCAAGTAGTGAATCCCCCACAAGACTGTTCGGATTATATAGACTTGGTCGTTCGAATAGATCACAGGCTGCAGAACAGGAAGGCCGATCGTTCCAAGTTTGATGCTCGAGTATTTTCCAAACCGCCAACTCCTTCCAAAGGAGTAGACTCCGGGGAACCCATGCAAATAGGGGGTCTGAAAGGTCCTCTAACACAAAGGGAGCGGGAAAGGAGGAAACAGTTGCAATTATGCCTATATTGCGGAAACTCAGGGCACTTTCTTCGAGACTGTCCGGTGAAACCTGCCAAGAAGGCAGTAGGAGCTGCAGTTACCAAAGTTACAAACTCTGAGCAGGGAAACGACCTTGCCCGACAAGAATAGAGGTCCTCTTGCCGAGCGTGAAAACCAGTTCCGTGACCTCGCATTTCGTGATACCTATGGTCCTCATTAGCCCTGATAATCCAGATCGATTACATGCAATTGAAGCTTACGTCGACAGCGGTGCCATCGGCAATTATGTGGATCATGAAATGGTTTTGAGGATGAATCTAACTCTTTGTCCCAAGGCTGTAAAGGACGTCATTACTACGGTGGATGGTACGGAGATAGCCTCCGGGCCAGTAACGCATACCACTCAAGAGGTGACGCTAGTAAGTCAAGATGGACACCATGAGAAGATCGTGTTCGATGTGATCAAGGCCCCTCAGTTTCAGATTATTCTAGGAATACCTTGGTTAGAGAAACACAATCCTCTGATCGATTGGCGAGCAAGAACGGTCCAGTTTCCAGAATGTGTCTCTACTTGTCACCCTCCACCTGGTGTTGCACTGGCCGCAATTTCTTCAGAGACTCCCCAGTTACCTCCCGAATACCTAGAATACCAAGATGTTTTCCGGAAGGATCAGGCTAACTCTCTACCTCCTCATAGGTCTTATGACTGCCAGATAGACCTGATACCTGGATCTACTCCTCCTTGTAGTAGAATTTATGCCCTCACCGAGCCTGAGAACCTTCACCTTCGACAATACCTGGATCAATACCTGGCAAATGGGTTTATTCGTCCTTCCAAGTCCCCTGCTTCTTCAGCTTTGTTCTTCGTTCCAAAAAAGGAAGGAGACCTTAGAACTTGTATCGATTATCGCTCCCTGAACCAGATCACCGTTAAGAATAGATATCCGTTACCTTTGATCCCTGAACTCCTGGACCAAGTCAGAAAAGCATGCATATATACAAAGCTGGATCTTAGAGGAGCTTACCACTTGGTACGAGTAAAAGAGGGCGATGAATGGAAGACGGCCTTCCGCACCAAGTATGGGCTATTTGAATATCAGGTCATGCCCTTCGGACTTTGCAATGCCCCGGCCGCCTTTCAATATTTTATGAACGATGTCCTCAGAGAGCTCATAGATGTATGTGTTGTTGTTTACATTGACGACATCCTCGTTTATTCTTCATCGGAATCTGAACATCGGAAACACGTGAAAATGGTCCTCGAAAGATTGCGTCAACACAAACTTTTCGCTAAGTTGGAAAAATGTGTTTTCAACGTGACTGAAGTTGAATTCTTGGGATTCATATTATCACCTGGCGGAGTGCGTATGGATTCAAAGAAGGTCGATGCAGTTCTCAAATGGCCATCACCATCCTCCGTAAAAGGTGTGCAAAGCATGTTAGGCTTCGCTAACTTTTACCGCAGGTTTATCCCCGAATTCTCTCAAATAGTCCAGCCCATCACTGCCTTGTTAAAGAAAAACAAACGTTTTGAATGGTCTACCGAGGCGGAACAAGCTTTCCAGGATTTGAAGACTAAATTTATCTCTGCACCAATCTTAAAACACCCTCGCCCCGAACTCCCCTACATCGTGGAAACTGATGCTTCAAGCCTTGCCATGGGGGCAGTTCTATCACAAAAGGACCCGGTAACCAATCAGTTGCATCCCGTGGCATTTTGGTCCCGCAAATTCTCGCCTCCTGAAATCAATTACACGATTACTGACAAGGAACTTCTGGCTATCAAGTCTGCCTTTAAGGCTTGGCGGCATTATCTGCTGGGGGCCCGACACACCGTTACTGTGATTACGGATCACCGAAACCTGCAATATTTGAAGACCACAAAAGCCCAATCCTCTAGACAACTCCGTTGGGCATTATTCTTTGCATTGTTTGACTTCATAATTACCTATCGACCTGGTACAAAGAACGGTAAAGCCGATGCCCTTTCTCGGATGGGAGTGGAAGAACACTTGGTCAACCCTAAACCTGTACCAATCATTCCCGAACAAAGAATTCTGGGTGTAATCGCCACAGAATCCATAGAGGAAGTTAAGGATAAAGCCAGGCAACTTGTAACTCCAGCAGACATACAGAATTGGCATCTGCAGGGAAAGGACTTTGCAGTAAAGGACAACTTATTGTATTTCCAAGAACGATTATACCTACCCAGCACAGATTTACAGAAAAAAGTAATCTCTTGTTATCACGACTCTTTAATGGAAGGTCATTCCGGTATAGCCAAGACCTCAGAAAAGATCAAGCGCTACTTTTGGTGGCCGTCTTGGAAAAAAGATATCAGAGACTTTATAATGTCCTGTGGAGTATGCGCCCAAAACAAGAGTCAAAAGGAAAGACCAGCAGGCCTCTTACGCCCTATTGACATCCCACCTCGCCCTTGGCATACGCTTTCTATGGACTTCATCACCAATCTACCTCCATGCTCCGGATACAATACGATTCTAGTAATCGTGGACTTATTCTCCAAGATGGCGCATTTCATTCCGCTCAAAGGCTTGCCAACAGCAGCAACTCTGGCCCGAGAATTTCTCGAAAACATCGTCCGACTGCACGGTTTTCCTTCGGTTCTAATTTCGGATCGAGGTAGTCAATTTATTTCTCATTTTTGGCGAAGTTGCTGTCGGTCGGCTCAAATTGATGTGAGACTATCGACCAGTCACCACCCTCAGACCGACGGACAAACCGAGAGGACCAATCAAACTCTGGAACAGTATTTACGCTGCATGCTGCAACAAACTGAAAAAACTTGGAAAGATATCCTTTGGATAGCCGAGTATGCCTACAATAACTCTGTCCATTCGGGAACTGGGAAAACCCCTTTTTTTCTTTTGTACGGCAGTCACCCTCGAACCTCGGAGTTGGATCCCCTCCAAGATCTTGAAACACCAGCAGTAGACTACCTGCATTCTACAATCACCCAAGCCTTTAAGGAAGCTGTTTCTCACCTTCAAAGGGCTAAAGAACAATACAAGAAAGGAGCAGATCAACATCGGAAGGAAGCCCCTCACTATCAAGTAGGGGATCAAGTCTGGTTATCCACCAAATATCTATCTCTAAAAGGGCCACGCACATTCATCCCAAGATACCTTGGTCCCTATTCCATCACTACCATAGTAAACCCAGTAGCGGTCAAGTTGGACTTGCCCCCGCACATGAAGATACATCCGGTCTTCCACGTCTCTCTATTAAAACCCGTGCAACCTCAAACCCGACTAACCAAATCTCCAAAACCTATCCTAGTGGATGGAGAACTCGAGTTTGAAGTCAAAAGCATTCTGGACTCCAAGATCTCCAAATCTAAACTATTCTACCTAATTGACTGGAAAGGCTACGGCCCCCAAGAGAGATCCTGGGAACCTGCTGAATATGTCCACGCTCCTCGCCTAATCAAAAGATTTCACCGAACATTTCCTGACAAGCCAAAACCCCCGGAGAAGCCCGGTTTGGGAGGGGCCTTGAGGGGGGGTACTGTCATGATCTCTGCTTCCAAAAGGTCAGGGTTTTCCCAACTCCCTTGGAAGCAGATCCATAACCCAGGTTCCGAGTGCCAACCAGTCCCAATTGGGACCTTTTGGACCCAGTCCTGGCGCCAGTGGCACCAGGCTCATAAATATGCCCAGTCCCAGCGCTGGAAGCGCCGGGCTCATAATGCTTGGGTGGACTTACCTTCAGCAGACCATGCTGCTTACTTGCCTGCCAGTTGAGCCTCTGATCCTCTTCTGTTTGGAACTACTTTTCCTGTTGGGTGGGGCTGGAGCCACTCCCTAGATTCAGAACACTGGAACTCTTCTGGAAGGCAGGAACTCTTTTCTTACCAGGAACTCTTTTCTTACTTAGGCGTGGCTGTGGAAGGAGACACCTAAGCACTACAGGAGGCTATTTAAACCACACCCGGTGGATGAATCTTGCTTTGCGTTATTCTGCAACCTCTGCAGCAGAACGCTCATCGTGTCTTCTGCATCCGGTCCTGGGCCTAAGGAAAAAGGCTTACCATCTTGAATCCAGTCTTCAGCAACACCTATAAAGACAAGAAAGAACAGGTTAGCATTCCGGCATCTGAAAGGCAAAGGCTTACCATCCTGAATCCAGTCTTCAGCAACACCTATAAAGACAAGAAAGAACAGGTTAGCATTCCGGCATCTGAAAGGCAAAGGCTTACCTACTCTTCGTGCGCTCCGGAGGTCTTCACACTGCATTCCGGCATCTGAAAGACAAAAGTTTACCAACTCTTCGCACGCTCCGGAGGCCGTCGGCGCTGCATCCCGCATCTGAAAGACAAAACAAGGTGCGTTTAAAGACATTGGGGAACTTTAATACTCACGTGCCATTACTCCTTTCCACATCTAATCCAGTGGGTATTCCGGCACCCTGCAGCCGCTCCGAACTCGTACCTGCAAAATAAAAAGACAGTTAGAGCGCATAGTGAAGCAGGCAACAAGCGCTTACTTACGTGCTTCCAGGCGCTTCTATTCATCACACGGGCTCCATCTTCAACTCACTTCAGCCCGTCATCCGCCATCACCGGAACCCTGCAAAACAAGAGACATCATTACTAAAGACTTTAAAGACATTTGAATGACTCGAAACTTACCGTTCGTGCAGTAAACGACGGACAGCAGTCCCCTGAAGTCAAGAGGCCTGCGCTACCTATCCAGTGAAGAAACTGGTTACAGCACCCTGCCCCGAGGCAGATGGAGAGCTCGGCATTCACTTACCTAAGGTGAGAGCGTTAACCTTTGGGGGTCTACAGGAGAGGAGAAGAGGAAAGAGATAGGGACACCCCAATAACCCCAGTTCATTAACCCCATATTTTCTATCTGCAGACATCTTACTCTACACGTCAGGCATACAGTGCACAGAGGTCCAGCCCAAAGAGCCAACCGGGTGCTACACATCACGTTTGAAGATACGGTAGTCGCCCAGTCAAGACCGGCGCCTCTGTGAGAATCAGGTGAGCGTTACACCAGGGGTCTAACATCTCGCCCTGGCTTTTCAACCAGTACCTGGCAACTCTAGCCCACTGCATTGCCATTTTCTGCTCAAATTTCCAGTGCTACGCTGACGACACTCAACTCATTTTCAGGCTGCCCTCTGCCACCTTCTCTGCCTCTCTCATCTCTGATTGCCTAACTGCGATTCAAGGATCTTTGTTGGAATGCCAGCAAGACAGAGATCTTCCTCATCAGCGCACCTTCACCATCCTTCCCCTCACTCTCTGGCCGGAATCCCTTTGCCCTCCTCATACCCACACCTGCGAGGCTAAGAACCTCAGGGTCATCTTTGACTCCACCCTTTCCTTCTCCTCCCACATCTCTGAGGTCTCTACAAAGTCAAACTTCCTACTGCACCTCTTCATAGGTACTCTGCCTTTCCTCTCCTTCCCCCAGAAGCTCATGGTTTCCCAAGCTCTGGTTCTTTCTAGGTTGGACTATTGTAACAGCCTCTTTCTAACTATACCTGCCTCTACTCTCGGCCCTCTGCAACTCATCCAGAACAGGACTGCGAGATTTGTCCTTGGCCTCAAGCCCTTGGATCGTATCTCTCCAGCTCTGAAATCTCTCCATTGGCTCCCAGTGGATGCAAGGATACAATTCAAAACCCTCTGCATTGTCCACAAGGCTTTCTGGGGCCTGTGTCCAAAATACCTTCAGCTATCCCTCTGCAAATACCTCCCCTCTCGAGCTCTTCGCTCCTCTACCTCCAACTCTCTCAGAGTCAGTAATTTTTCAAAGAATCGAGCTGGGGGTAGATCTCTATCTTTGTCTGGGGCCTCCCTCTGGAACAGCCTCCCTGCCACTCTAAAACTTGAGGAGAACCCTCTCCGGTTCTGGAAGCACCTCAAGACCTTCCTCTTTGCTTCTGCCTTCTCCTTCCCTCTCCCCTGTTGATTCCACTCTACCTCAGCACCATGCACCTGGCCACCCTCTGTCCTCTGGGCCCAGGTACCTGCTCATCTTGCCACCCTCACGCACTGCCTCCGGCCCACCCCTTGCACTGGGGTCTATATCTGTACCCATACAGCCCCCCCTTTTTCTTCCTGCACTTAGACCTACCCTGTCTGCTGCCTTAAACCTAGCACTTGCAGTTTGCTGGCTGCACTACTACTGTTTGTTGCCTTTATTATTTATTTATTGTTATTTATCTGTTTATCCTCTGCTTCGCACTTTCCACTTCTCCCCCTTCCATGCACTTTTCCCCTCCCCTTCTCCCATGCACTTGCGTGTTCTCAATGTCACTGGGCCTAGTAAGATCGCTGTTTTGTTCTCCCCTGTTCCCCTCCCTTGCCTTGTCGCGCTCTGAAACACTTGTGTACGAGCGTGATAGAAATAAAATATCAATATCAATATCAAAGAACACAATAGACTCATCCTGATGCATTTATGAGTACAGTCCTGCATGTCGGCAAGCCTACCGGATATTGTAAATTAGTAAACTATACATATTGTAAATTGAGGAAATAGTTCCACACAAATGTACTCAAATTGACTGCTATAGCAGCTTCTTTGCCACCAGCTTTTTCAATACCTAAAATCATATTCTTGGTTTGATGTCCTCATAGGCGGTGGGCTAATGTTTTTGAGGACATTTTCCAATGCTTTCAAAAGCCATTATTGTTGTTTTCACCACTCCTCAAGTCTCTCATAATAGTCCTTCAGCAATTCCCTGTGGTTGGATTCATTTGGTTTGTGATGATCTTTTGACATCCCTGTCCAACTTTTAATATTTTCCCCTGCTATCATTTAGTAACTTTTCACTTTGCTTTTTCTGTTTTTATTATTTATTTATTGTGCATTTGTTAGCCGCTTATACAACAAGTAAATTGTGTTTCAAAGCGCCCTCATGGCAACAGGGAGGGAACACAGGATTGAAAAGCAATATAAACACTGGAGTATTAAGACAAACCTACTATGCCTTCTGAGTATTCAGAACGATAATAGCTCACATATGACATGATATGATATGATAGTTTATTTATATAGCGCCTATACACAATGTGTTTCAAAGCGCTTCAAGGTAAGGGAGGGAGCAAGGGAAAATACAATGACATTCTTACAGGACATGAACAGTGTGAAATTAACTATCGTACTCGGCCTGACAACATTTCAGATAGTGCAAGAGCTAAGACATAGATAAAGAAGGGAGGGGGAGAGTGGGAAGGAAATGGAAACAGACAGACGACTACCATACTAGGCCTGAGGGCATTTCTGGTAGAGCTGGAGAAAAACAAAAGGTTAGGGAGAGCGGTGCAGAAAGGGAGGAGAGCAACAAAACAAGTGACTATCATACTAGTGAGTCAATTCAGTTGAAAGTCTGATCATTCACGCACCGCCAGAAATAATTATTTTTGCAAAGTTGATAAAACAGATACTGTAAGTTTCTCAAATATTTAATCATTAAATCAAATTCTGAACAGCTGACACGTGTTTCGACCCAGCTGGTCGTTCTGAAGGCTATCTTAGATAAACATGGTGAGAAAGAAAAAAGAAATAGCCATAAATGAAAATAAACGGATAAACAAAAGAAAATAGATTAAAAGAAGTATACCAAATGGCAGTCATCATCATTAGGTATTTTCAGATAAAATGATGTCCAAGTCAAATATAAAGTAATATGAAAGTAACATACCAAAAAATAGTTGAAGGCTTTCGGTGTTGAGCCGAGAAAGCACAGAGAAACAGAAGCAAGAGGGAATATGCATTAGATGATCAGGATTCACAACTTCAAGGAAGTCCTTTTAATTTTTGTAGTAAAAGTACTGTTTAAAGTGTGAATACACCTCATTTGCCTCAGTGCCACCGTGCTCAAATGGTGTGATAAGACCAAAAAATATATAGGCAGGCAAATGCTTTTTGAGATGGTTGATGGGCTAGTACGTGGAGCCCGGTAATCGGATAGCATGCAAGGTTTGGTGTGCACCCGGTGATATGATATGATATGGCATTTGTAACGCGCCTATACACAAGTGTTTCAAGGCGCGACGAGGCAGGGGGGGGGAACAAGGGGAGACAGACAACGATCCTACTAGGCCACGTGTCATTCATATCGCGCAAGTGCAAAGGGTAGAGGGAAAGGGAAAAGTGCAAGGGGGAAAGTGCAGTACAGGGTTAATAGCGTACAGCAAACAGGATAAATAACAAGGGCCAGCTGGTGGCAAGTGCGAAGTAAGTGCAGACAAGTGCTGGGAAGGGGGGCTGTAGGGATACAGACACAGTCCCGTAGTGCAGGGGTTGCCATGGAGGCAGTGCAGGGGAGAGTGGCTGGGCCAAGGACCGAGAACGGTGAGTGGCCCAGTCGCAGATTCAGTGCAGTTTCAGTAGTATTAGCAGGGGAGAGGGGGAGAGAAAGCGGAGGCAAAGAGGAAGGTTTTGAGGTGCTTCCGGAACCGGAGATGGTTCTCCTCAAGTTTCAGGGAGGCAGGAAGGCTGTTCCAGAGGGAGGCCCCTGCAGCGGAGAGAGATCTGCCCACAACTCGTTGTTTGGAGAAGTGGCTGACCCTGAGGGAGTTGGTGGCAGATGAGCGAAGAGCTCGAGAAGGAAGATATTTAGGAAGAGAGAGTTGAAGGTATTTTGGCCCAAGGCCCCAGACGGCCTTGTGGACAATGCAGAGGGTTTTGAACTTGATCCTCGCAGTCACTGGGAGCAGTGCAGTGATTTCAGTCCTGGAGAGATACTGTCCCTGGGCTTGAGGCCAAGGACAAGTCTCGCAGTCCTGTTCTGGATGAGTTGCAAAGGGCGGAGAGTAGAGGCGGGCAGATTTAGATAGAGGCTGTTACAGTAGTCCAGCTTCGAGAGAACAAGGGCTCTAGAGACAGTGAGCTTCTGGGGGAAGGAGAGGAAAGGAAGGATACCTCTGAGGAGGTGTAGCTGGTAGTGTGACTTCTTAGAGACGTCGGATATGTGAGGAGAGAAGGAGAGTGTGGAGTCGAAGATTACCCCAAGGTTTTTTGCCTTGCAGGTAGGAGCAGGAAGAGGGCCAAGAGAGGCCGGCCAGAGAGCTGCAGGGAAGACGGGAGTGGGTGTGCCGATGAGTAAAATCTCAGTCTTACTGGCATTAAGGCAGAGGTCGTTGGCGGCACACCATTCCTGGATAGCAGAAAGACAGTCAGAGATGAGGGAAAGAGAAGAGGAGGTCGAGGGTAGCCTGAAAATGAGCTGGGTATCATCCGCATAGCACTGAAGGTTGGGGCAGAGAGCAGCGATGCGGTGGGCGAGAAGTGCCAGATACTGGTTGAACAGCCAGGGAGAGAGGTTAGATCCCTGGGGGACACCACAGGTAGAGAAAAAGATGTCAGAGAGGAAAGACCCCAGTTGGACCTGGGAGGGTCGATTGGAGAGGAAAGAGGTCAGCCACGCCAGAGCCTGACCAGTGATACCCAGGTTATCACGGAGATGGTTGAGCAGGATGGTATGGCTGACAGTATCAAAGGCAGAAGAGAGATCAAGCAAAATGAGAACACATGGAACGTTAGAGTCAAGGTTCGAGAGCAGGTCCTCACGGATGTTCAGGAGAGCAGTTTCCATGCTCTGGCAGCTCTGAAGCCAGACTGATGGTCATGAAGTCTACCAACAGATTCCGCATGGAGATTGAGCTGGGAGTAGGCCAGTTTCTCCAGGAGCTTGCCCAGGAAGGGAGTGATAGAGATTGGGCGATAGCCGGGCAGGAAGGATCGGAAGAGGGTTTCTTAAGAAGGGGGTGCACAAGGGAGTGCTTGAGAGGGAATGGGAAGACTCCAGAGGCAAAGGAGTGATTGCAGAAGTCAGCAAGGGCAGGAGCCAGGGAGTCTATGTGGTCCTTGATAGTCTTGGAGGAACAGGGGTGGACCTGTTTTGATGAGACTTTCATAGATCGGACTTGATATGATATGATATGATATGGTATTTGTAACGCGCCTATACACAGGTGTTTCAAGGCGCGACGAGGCAGGGAGGGGAGGAACAAGGGGAGACAGACAACGATCCTACTAGGCCAGGTGTCATTCAGATCGCGCAAGTGCAGGGGTGGGGGAGGGGGAAAAGTGCAAGGGGAAGGGGAGGGGGGGAAGTGCAGTACAAGGTAAGTGGCGTAAAGTAATAAATAAATAGGGCCAGCTGGTGGCAAGTGCAAGATAAGTGCAGAACAAGTGCTGGGGAAGGGGGGGGGCTGTAGGGATACAGAGACAGTCCCGCAGTGCAGAGGGGTTCCAGGGCATCAGTGCAAGTGGAGAGTGGCTGGGCCCAGGACCGAGGCCGTTTAGAGTGGTCCAGTTGCAGGATCAGTGCAGTTTCAGTGAAGAATTAATTAGCTGTTCAGCAGGGGAGAGGGAGAGAGAAAGCCGAAGCAAAGAGGAAGGTTTTGAGGTGCTTCCGGAACCGGAGATGGTTCTAATCAAGTTTCAGGGAGGCAGGAAGGCTGTTCCAGAGGGAGGCCCCTGCCGCGGAGAGAGATCTACCCCCAGCTCGTTGCTTGTCTTGAAACCTCGTCAGCAGAAAAAAGGGGAAAGGCAGAGAAGGAGAGAGGAGGGGTGGCTGCAGAAGGGCCAGAGGAAGGGCAGAGAATAGAGGGGGGGAGGTGATAGGAGGAGAGTGAGGACAGAATTTCCTGAGTTTTTGAAATGAAGTGAGAGGCCAGTGCCGTGCAGAGGGCCTGGGAGGGGACAGGAGAGGTAGAGACTGCAGCAGGGTTGGCCAGCTCCTTGCAGATTTTAAAGAGTTTGGCGAATTGTTAGATGCCGCAGAGATGCGGGCTTGGATAAGGGCTCTCTTCTTGGTGAGAACAGAGAGCGGGTATTGCCTTTGGAGCAGGCGACAGGCCAGTTTGTCAGAGGTTGAACATGAAGCATTTCCTCTCTGCCACCCTGCCCTTGCGTTTGAGGGTGACGAGATCCGAGTCATACCAGGAGTTACATTTGGCTTTGGGCTTCAGGCGGATACTCATGACAGGGGCAAGGATATCAAGAGTATCAGATATAGCAGAGTGGAGCGGGCTGTGTCAGGGTGGGAGTCAGCTGAAGGGGGAGGAGGGGGCGAGAAGGTGGCAGCGAAAGCCTCAACTGACACGCGCTTCATGGGTCAGATGACCGAGAAGAAAGATGGCAGTGATGGGGGTGGCTTTGCCTGTGGGGTAGGGAGGGTGAGGTGGGAGGAGAGGAGAAAGTGATCCCTCCAGGAGAGAGGAGTGGAGAGAGGGACAGAGAGGGGAAGGTCAGAGGAGATCAGGGCATCAAGAGTGTGCCCTGCAGAATGAGTCAGCCCAGACGGGAGAATAGAGAGTGAGAGCGAGTTGCAGAGGTCTCGAAAGAGTCCAGAGGGGGGACAGGAGGTATCCAAGTGGATGTTGAAATCACCAAGAAAGAGGAGTTGAGTGGTTGAGGACAGGAGTGAGGAGGAGAGGTCCGCCCACTCGGAGAGGAAGGAGGAAATTTGACCAGGTGGCCGATAGATAGTAGCCACGGTAAGGGAGTGGCTAGGAGAGAGAGAGAGTCGGCAGACAAGACATTCAATAGAGGAGTAGGTCTGCGTGGAAGTAACAGTGGCAGGAATCCACTCAGGGAAGATAAGGGCCACACCCCCCCAGCACGGTTGGGCCTGGGCACGGAGAGGATCTTGTAACCGTCAGGTAGTAGTGTGTCAAAGCTGGTGACAGAGCTGGCCATGAACCATGGGCCTCATTACTCGGAAGGCGGTAAGGGATAACGGTCACCGGTAATGGTACCGGTGACCGTTAACCCTTACCGTCTTACTACGAGGTCCCTTTGCGGGTAGGTACTTTAACGCCTGCTGTTTAGCAGGCGTTAAAAAACAACTCGCAAAGGGACCAGGGTGCTAATTACAGTACCACAATTTGTGGCACCATAATTAGCGCCTTCCCCATTCCAATAGAGCCCTATGGGGCAAAAATGGGAATGGGGAAGGGCAATGGGGGAAGGGGGAATTACCCGCCAACCTTGGAATAGGGCGGTAATTCCCCTTTCCACCAAGGCGGTGCCGGTATTTTACCGGCATGGACACCTTGGTCCTCCACCTACCGTGTAATGAGGCCCCATGTCTCAGTGAGACCGAGTAAGTCAAGGTCAAGTTCCTCAAGAAGGCGGCAGATATCAGAGGAATGTTTGACGGCAGAGCGAGAGTTAAGAGTGGCAATGTGGAGAAGGTTGCCATCTTTGAAGGACTTCTTCCCGGGAAGGGTACAGATCAGAGGTACGCCCTGCAGAGGTGAAGAACGAGCAAGAGAGGGGGTGGGGGGATAGAGGCAAGGTAGTCGAGGACAGAGGAGGGGGCACAGCAGGAGAGGAAAGGAAGTTGATGAGGCGCGGGAAGCGTCTATCGAAGAGGTGAATGTTGGCCTGAGGGCCTTGGACCAAGACGGTCCCATTAGCGTAGACATTAATGATGGCCTTAGAGGAGTGGAAGGAGGCCAAGAGGACATCCCAATCCCAATAGGTGCCGCCATTAATGGGAGAAGAGGAGAAAGGAGAGAGCACAGAGACCATATGAAGGGTCCATAGGTCAGGTATAGGTCCATAGGTCAGGTGAAGGCACGAAAAAGAGGATGTCAGTGAGAGTTTCCTTGGAGGAGGAACTAGTGTAGGTGTCAGCGATAGGGAGGCCTGGGTTGGAGACCAGGATGTCCTTTTTAAACTTTTTCCTACCAGATCTAGTGAGGAGAGCAGGATAGTCAATGGAGAAGCAGTTAGAAAAGATTGGTGAGATAGAGAGCACCATGGAATAGGAGGGAGTGGGGGGGGAGACAGGACAAGTGCAAGCGGACAGGAAGAGAGCGGCAGCCCTAGTTTACCACAAAATCAGAACACAGTAATGCATATCAGGTACACAGTGGAGAGGCCACCTAAGTTTGAAAATCCTGCGGGGGGGAGAAAAACCCTAGTTTACCACAAAATCAGAACACAGTAATGCGTATCAGGTACACAGTGGAGAGGCCACCAGTAACAAAAAGGCAAGCTTACCCTGATGTCTTGAAAGGGGAATTGATATTCTAATAATCAGAGAAGAAATAATGAGTAAAAGACACATGACTTGAGAGGTCCTGCCACAATAGGGACAAGACAGTCAAAGTTACAAAACCACTGTAAAAAAGTAATACAAAAAAAGGAATGCAAATCATACCATAAATATGTGCCTTCACTAGAGTCTAATGGCAAAGCAGATAAGTGGAGTAGCACGTGAATCGATTAGCAAGACGTACCAAAGGACATTAGTTAATGCCGTAGAAAAACATATCTGTATAAATCGTGAAAAAATAAGAAAAGGCTAATCATAACCAATGTGCCACAGTAGTGATAGTACATATAGGTGGAAAAGTGGTAGCTATACCAGCGCAACAAACATTAGAACCCACTGCCGCGATATACATACCCGAGGGTGGTAATGCTGATGGGCAAACACAGCAAGGGGGCGCACAGGTCCAGACACTTAAAGTAATGATACACACGGAACAAGCTGCAGGTGGAAGAAGAACAAACACCAATATCGATCTTTCTTCCTCAAGGCTAGAAGAGATAGATACTGAATATATGGGGATTAATCCAGGAACGTCTTTCATGGGTGTGGTATCTACCCCCATGTCACCTTTTTCTCCAAGTGAGAAGGGCACACCTAGTAATGGTGACTATTGGCAATTCCCTATATTTCAGTTCAACAGAAATAGCCAGAGTGATAATACCGTACAGCCAGTGATAAATTCCAATTTTAAATCGGAATTTGGACTGGAAAAACATGCCCCTAAGATAACCCCCACCAGGGCGATTAACGAACCAAGCGTAGTAAAGAACAAGAGTGAAAATGACAGCAGTATGTCTTCCGATGACATGTTTAATGCGCTAGAAAACCTGTTGATATTGCTGGTGGCAAAATGTGAACATTTAAAAACCACAATTGACATTCAATTTATGTTAATACACAAAGCTCTAAAGAGCAAAAATCATGAATAATGCAATCATGGGACTAGTATGTCACCACAGTCTATATCAGTGAGAGCGGTAGAAAATACTTCTAATAATTCTTTTTCAATGTTTTTTTTTAAATTATTTATTGTGTATTGGCCCAAATTTTGACTTTTCACACATTTTAAAACAGAAAGAAAATAAATTAGGAACATAAAATCAATTACAACCTTTAACAATTCACATTTTTCAACTGCCATCTAAATTTAAATCTCTTAAAATTCTAACCACTTCTGAGGTCAAAAATCTCTCATTTCCTGATGATAACCTAGACCAGAAATCATCCGTACCTAACCACCGGACATCATGAACAAATCTTTTAAATCTAACAACTCTCAAATCCCAGGTTCTGGGACACCCAGATAACAGGTGTTTAATTGTTTGCCGTTCTTTATCATCACATTTATCACAGCAACCATCAGTAAGTACTTTATCCCTGGCAATTAGGATTTCCAGGGTAGGGAGTAGATTCAGTCTAAATCTTAGGAAAAGTTCCCTTGCTTTAGAGTCCGGATATTTATTCTAATAATAATAAGCGAGGAAAGCTAGTCGCACTGCAGAGGGATAAGACTGAGAGACATGAGAAGCGTAGATCAGCTCTGACGCATTGTGCGTTCATATACAGCAACAGAACACAACTTTGGAAATATAGACGGCCTGTTACTAAAAAACGCAAGGGACTTGTGAAAGCGCACAAATGTCTAGTTGTGGAGTCCCCCCTGAAATCACAGTTGAGGTAGCGTCTGCAATGGGTAGTCAGCCAACGGGGTGAACCCAAATGATGCAAACGACGCATCAAAGGTAAGAGCTTTGTCAGTGGAACAAGCTAAATTGATAAAATCCAACAAGCCTACCAATAAGGGGGGGGTAAGACACCTCTAGCCAGTACCTTGCAACAAATGCAATCCACAATACCTGATATATGGGTTACTCTAAATAGTAGAGCTGAAACTAGGCCAGTATCTCCCAAAAGCGATAAAGGGGCCAAGAAGAGAAGTGTTATGAAAACTGTGCAATTAAAACAGGTCCACCAAGAGAATCGCTAACTCCCACTAAACCGGAAAGCAGCTAGATGTATTTCACAGTCAATTGTCCAATTAACAGCAATTACAAAAAAAGACATATGTCTAGTAGATGGGGTATAGTGCCACTATAGTGGAGATTCCAACATCAAACACGGAGGGTCAACATGGAGAGTCCACTAAATTACATCTAGAGCCTGAAGGTGCAGGTTAAGACTGTCAGGAATACTACTTCCGTTGGACATATCAAGGAGGTATGAGTAACTGTGAATGAAAAGATGATGGTTAGTTACATGAACATGATTCAAATGATACAAACACAGGTAGCAGCAAAAAGATCTTACAACTCTATCTAGAAAGATCTAATAAAAGCATTTGCTTGTGGAAAGGCCATGACAAGCTTATCAACGAAGCAAAAAAGAACATGCTTTGGAAGATAAAGAGAATTATAGCGCAGCAAAATACAGAGGGAACAGTTAATTCCGTCCCTAGGTTAATCAAATCTAGGAAAAAGAACTATAGATGTTGGTTGAAAAAGCATAAACTTGAATGTGAGATAAATCACTGGAAAAAAATTGCAATCCTGGCACTCTCCAAAAACTCCAAAGGGATCTGGCAGTTATTACGTAGTCGTAAATAAAAGAGAACTATCGATAAATTGTATCCCGAAGTGAAATGGTGTGACTATATAAAAGCTACACTCGGTCGAGTGGAGCAAAATGAGGATATTTTTCCACTCCCTGGAGACAGCTGGGATTGCAAGGTCTCCATACTAGACATCATTGTGATAATCGAAAACTTAAATAATTCTTGTGCAGCGGGACCCGATGGCGCCTGTAATCTATTAATAAAAAAGCAACCAGATCTTTGGGCAGCTGCCCTTCACCTCCTGTTCTCTCAAATAGGTAAACTAGGGACTATCCCAAAGTCATGACACATAAGTCATATTTTGACGGTCCACAAAAAAGGGGCATGGGATAACCCAGACAACTTTCGAATGTTATCTATGTTAGACGTTCCGTCTAAAATGTTTACACGTGTACTACTTTGGGAACGAAATGACTGGATAGCCGAGGAACTTTTTTGCAAACAAACCAAATTGGGTTTAGAAGGAAATCAAGCACTATGCACAATCTGTTAATGTTAACATCAGCAACAGAACATGCATGGGGAAAAGAGAGAACTGAATGTTTATTGTGCCTTTATAGATTTCTCCACCGCCTTTGATACGGTGCTGAGGAATCTTTTATGGCGTAAGTTAAATTCCTGGAAGGGACTATTAAGAATGCTCATGATACTCTATCCCAACACATATGTCCGTCTGCGTCCCATTGCCATGGGCAGACTTTCTGCATTGATGCCTACTTGCAGTCCAGTGAAACAAGGCTGCATAGTTGTGGCCACTTTACTTAACTTATACCTGGCAGATATGCAGGAAGTCTTTGCCGCTACCAACGCCAACACAGGGAAGATTAGCACAGTGGTGCTGGGATGGTTGGCTTATGCAGACGATCTGTTGATCCTAGATTACACTCCTAAAGGCTTAGAGTGTATGCTTGATACACTGGTCGCATACTGAAGCGTCAATGGCTTAACCATCAATATAGAAAAAAGCAAAGTGATGGTATTTCCAGCAAAAAAAAGACCCAAGAAATATGTGTGTAAACTGAGTAATAAGATGTTAGAACAAGGTATATTGATTGACGATAAGTTAAACTGGGAGGCCCAATGGACGTTCCTGAGATCACGCAGCTTAATATCAGTAAATGCTTTGAGTGTTTTTATTGGTATTTTGACAATATACACAGCCAAAATAAGAGCTATCTTATTGTACGCTGTGGCAATATGGGGATGTAAATGTGGCCAGAGGTTAGTTGTATTTGAAGCCAAGATGCTACTTAAACTATTGCGGTTGCCCCAGAATGTGTCAGTTGAGTATCTTTATCTGGAGTTTGACTTAAAGGGGGTTATGTCTGCATATATAAATCAATATGTAATGTGTTTGGACAATGTATGTAAATCTGAGTACTGATCCCTAGGTCAAGGCGTTTCTGAGGTTAGAAGGTGGATCGACGATTGGAATAGTGTGAATCCTAAAAACAATACATAGGAAATGGACAGAAGGGTACACTAACCACAGAAATGCTGGGTCTGAAATGTTGGATAAAAAGGAAATTGTCATGAACCGTCGGATACGTCCCTTTTGGACTTCCTGGTCCTTGACACATCGGGGCTTACACTCTGCTGTACTTCCAACATGGCCGTTAAACACAGAACACTGTCTACCAGCTTTCACGTCAGACGTAGCACGTTCTATAAAGAAGCCACGCCCCACGGCCCAGCACGTCTCAAAGCTACTGATCGCTGTGGCTAGACGTGTGCTCTGTAGTTCGTCTTCGCTCAACTCTGTAGTTCCTGGTTCCCGGACCCTCGCCTCCTCCTTCTATCTTCCCTTCCTCCTTATCCTGTCTTACATCCCGGATTCCGTGTACCTGCCTCCGAGTACACCTCCTTCGTTTCCTGGACTTCCTGGAGATTCCTGGCGATCCTGGACATAGAACGCTGAACGCACGCTGGAACCCGAAGTCGCCCGTTCGGGGTTGTACAAAACCCGAACCCTACGCAAGAAGACTCCTTCCAAGAATTCCAGCAAATATCGAACTCAGGTGAGAAAGGGGGAAACCTGTGACAGAAATTGCAAGACTTTAGTTTTGACCAACATATGTCCAACCTAGCTACTAAAGTATATAGTGGGTCATATTGTCAAGAAAGTTTATTTCAGACTTTTCTACCCAACTATATCACGGCATACCCAAGTGTAAGAACATTTCTTACATATCTATTAATGAAATTCAATATCTCAGAGGCGCTTGAGACAAGGGGAGACATGTTGGGCTTACATTATGAGTTGATTAAGTGTCGGCTATGTGGCAATGAAGTGATCGAGTCTCTTTTTAATTTAATAATTGACTGTGATAGGAAATAAAATGTGTGGCCTGGCAAAGCTCTCCCTCTGCGATTCCTCTGAAAGTGTGTTTTGGTGTTGTTTAGTTGGTTGTCTAGCAGAGATTGTTCCCTAGATGTGTGGCTGCCACACATGCAAATTGTAGAGATGGACAAAAATGTGAATAGTCCTCATATGCTCCAAGCAGTAAGTTCAAAATTGCTTGTGATTTTTCGGTGAGTCAAGGTTCAATTACCACGCTTACATTAAGTTCGATTTCAAAGGATATTTTCTTCTGTTTTAATTATTATTTGGATGGTGTTGCTTCACGCCTTCTTTTAGTTGTGATTCAACAATAAACAATGTTTAATTATCACAGTTTTTCTCACATTTCTCTATCTTTCACATTATTTTATTAGTTTCTACACCTGTTTCCACATTTTTGTTATCAATGGTTCATCAGCACAGAATATTTGGCGCATATGAGGACTATTCCCATTTTCATCCAATTGACTGTGATAGCCTGAGAAGGATGTGCCATACATTTTTAAAATCCTATAGTAATACAATTGATCTGAATGAAATAACAGATTTGTGGGGAAAATGTATGAGGGGCGATGATATTATTCTTATTTTTTTTATTGTATCTTTTTATCTGAAGATTGCAGATATTTTACGATTGTTTGAATAAGGTGTATATGTTTTTAGTTTGAAAGTGTTTTAACATGTCAGATTGATGATACATGTTATGTATTGTGTATTATGTCATGTGTCATACAAAGCCAAATTGGCTATAAGTATATAAATAAACATTTGAAATAGAAAACATGTATCTGCTTGAAAGAGATCATCTACATGGATGGAATTACTGCTACTGGAATGTTCAAATAAATAATTGCAGACTTGACTACGATTTGCAGGAATTGGCCCAGGCCTGTCTGAGCATTGATGTGCTTACTGCCTAGGTTCATGTGAAACCACCAAGCTTTCAATTTTTCCTGTCACCTTTACAAAGATATCAAAAAAAGATCTCTGGTCTTAAGCTGAACGGCTTTGTACAATGTGACCAGCTTTTTACACCTATTGTTACTCCAGGAGAGTGACAAGTTAGTTATGGTTAAATTTATGTTTCCAGGTAAAGAGTATTTAGGAGCTTATTACTTTGGTACTGTTTACAAATTTCAATCAAACCTAGCAAAGGGGGCATACATGCCTCTCTGATTTTTATGCAAAGGTTTGTGAATATATGTGCTGGAGAGCCAATAGGAGATTCCAAATGTTGAATTTCTGATTCAAAATCCCATAGGAATTTGTTGCTTTTGCATACTGATAAAAAAATGCTGGACAGGTTTGCACCAAACCTTTGTGAGGATCTTTCATCTTGGCCAAATTGACTGCTCTTCTTGGTTGGTAAGGATCCATCCAGGGTTTTAATAGTCTTGTTAAAAAAGGAAGACCTGCAGCATTTTTATTTTTGTATATTTTGGCAGGGGAATTCCTGGATCCACATTTTCTTTACTGAAAAGCTCAGGTTGATTTGGCTAAAGAGAAAGTATTCAATTTAAAAGGCTTGGTCCAGATCAGTGGATACCTGTGGGTATATATTGGATTCAGGTGTTAGAAGGAAGGTTGATTCTGATTGGCTGAGCTACGACTGGAGTGTTTGAAGTATCAGTCACCTTGGATTCACTGGCCCCTTGCGGACACAGCGGACCCATTACCAAAAGATGAGCTGAAACAAATTTGCAAAGGGCCATATAGGAGTCCCCTGACCTCAGGGTGGGTGAGGGGAAACAACCAGTTATTATAGGCCATGGAAAGTATGCATTTAGACAGGATCTGCAGATTTCTTGCTGTGAATAAAAGATCTAATCTGGGGCAGAGAGTGATTGTTTAGGTTAAGATAGATGTTTGGGGGTAAGGCTATAATGAAACATTGTGTAAAGTGGAAAAAAACAGTTTCTTTACTCCATGTGGTTTATCCATTGATCCTTTCCAGGCTCGCTAATCCTTATTTGCTTTTCCTGCGGATTGCAAACAAAGGGTTAACTCGCAAAGGCTGGAAAGGGGTCAAATAAGAGCCCCCTGGGACCTATCCTGACTATAAGGCGGTGTCAGTAGAAATCTTTATGGTGATGAAAGATTGGTGGATACAAGTCTCGGTTAAATGTTTCCCCAAGTTCACAGCATCTGAGCCCACTGGTCCCATCTACAAAACAATGCTAAACTCATACAGCCTAATCATCTTTATTGACATTGATATGGAGATCTTTTTTAGTGTGATTCTTGACAAACGGTGTGATAGCAGGGCACTTCTACATACAATTCAGAGGGGACCTTTGAGCTGGAATTTTAACCGTAGACCACATGTTGGTACTTTTATATGCAATCAACAAATTCTCCAAACGCAAATGTGTAAATATCGATGTGTCATTTTTGAACTCACCTCTGCTTTGGATTTGGTCAACCGAGAAACCATATGTGGCACATTGGAGATGCTAGTGCTAAATTAAGACCATTTCTTTATTATGAGGTCTATATAAACCTAGTACCAATTCCGTGTTCTCTCTACTTGACTGGCATCTACTTTGACATTTTAACAGCATTAACAGACATATCAAAGTTTGGGATTTGAAACTTGTATTGCTTCACTAGGCAGCTATTTCAATTATCATTTGCAAAAATAGTAGATGCTCTACACAAACACGTATATACAGTGGATAAATATTGTCAGAGGCACAGCTAGGACCCACATCTTGAACGTTTCAAGATGATGGTCTCTATTTAAAAAATAATAAATATCCTACCCATTTCGGGACATGATGATTGAGAAGAATAAACCATTGGATTGTCCTGTCAAAACTTTTATACGGAAGACAACCCATTCAGTAATTGATTGTGTGCTTTGTGAAGATATATGGGACTCGGTTCCCCCTCATAGTAGACATGATCTTCCAAACAAAAGCTGGAAGTATGTTCATCTATGGTGCTGAGCCCATTGGACCAGATACATGGGTTGTCCTTCTAGACACTGTTGAACTGACATGTTGGTAACATCTTTCACCGGAGCCACTGAGCAGCCTGATGAATACCTGCTCATTTGACTGGATATGGATCAACCATATCAAGTGAAAACATGTGTCCATTGGTATACAAGGCAAAGACAGCATCATCTTCCTCAAAGCACCTCAAGGACAAGGCCTGAAAGAACACGAACAGGAAGAGCACATTGTCCCTGAAAAATGTCCCTACACTAACTAAGCACCAAAGAATCACAACGCTAAAGGGGTAACTTAATCTAAAAGAGGAAGCTGAAATGAAGAGATAATGGTGAGGGAACCTGCATCACACCTGGAAGGACACCTATAGTATCTCTCTTAAACCACATCAATATTTGTTCTCCCTGAAAAAGCCCCAAAAATGAAAACTTTTTGCAATGCCCAGAGCAAGTGGTCTTCTCTAGAGAAGACGTAAAAAAGGAAAAGCCTTTGCAAATGCACATTTTCATGATTAGGTGAAAATATTCACAATTGTATGCTCTTAAACTCAAAGTACCAAATGATACGGAAAAGTAGAGTTTCTTCTTTGTTAACCTTCTTTGCTTAAACATGCTCTATTCAAAATTAAAAGCACCATGAACATTATGTTGAGCTCTCGTAACCCAGCAAAAACTTATTTGGTGGAAGCCAGGACATCCAGGGAAGTATGGTAAAAAGGAGATGACGGGGAATTTGGCCGCCAGACGGTTGGGAAGAAAGTCTTGAAGTTTGAATCACCTTCTTTCAATTTGTAATGTCAATTGATTACACAAATATAGTCAGGTCTTAAAAGTGATAATAACATCAATAGTCATTAATTTCCCAGGAAAAGACACATATTCAGCTTCAACGGTTTAAGCTCTTGACATGCCATGATCTGGGTTTTATTTCCATTAATGTAATGTTACGTGGATAGCCTGTGAGTACCAGCACTTACCAACAGCTGTGGGGTGCTACTCTTCAGAACCCCGGGACACTAGGCATTGGCGATTTCAATCATGGTTGTCAAAGCTCAAATTCAGTGGACTTTGAACCTTGCATGCATGGGCACAGTATGTTGTTTCAACGGCATGATATGAAAGCCAATCAGCCAGTTGTCTGTACACCTTTGGCTCGCCAGATATCTTGGAGTTCAACCCCCATCCGGGTTAGCCAGCATAGCCATTTGCTAAGAATCATGGGAATCATAATGCAAAACATCTGGAAAAACACAGGTTGCAGAACCCTGCAGTAAGCCATAATAAAGCAGAGAGGGTATTCCCAGACGTGGGTCACTTGCTCGCTGTGCCATAGCACCTCATTGAGGATGCCCAACAAGGCTGAAACGTGCTGGGGTTGCTTGTGTTTCTGTGCAGAGGGGACCTGGCCTAGCAGTCCGGGCGGGGCTGCTACCATTGGTGGCAGAACCTGACTGATTTTCATTTGGCTGGACCCCTGTTTCAAAGGTGCAGACGGGCTAAATAACAGTGGTGTGGAAGGTTGCCCAGAGCAATGCCAGTGGTTCAGATTCATTCAAAACCTTCCACTCATCACTTTTATGGTTATAGTTTTTATCACTATGTGAAAGAGGGTATGTACAGATGGGTGTCCCTTGCCTGCTGCACCATAGTGTTAAACGGGAAATCATATTGTGCCTCCTTTTGATTAATATTGGCCTAAGCCTAGTCGCTCTGCGAAGAAAACTGCGTTGCAAAGTTCCGATTTTGGATCGACTTCGCCGCCATTTTAGAATCATCCGCCATTTTGATTTCTGTTCGTATGATTCTCTGTTCTAAAATGGTGGACTGTGTTTCTAACTTGAAACCACGCCTCACGACCTTTGAGTTCTGTTAATGGTTAGACTGTCCGAGGGCTGACTGTTTAGACTAGGGGCCTCATCACGAGTCTGGCGGTAACCCTTAAATGCGGCGGTAGCACTATTACCGCTGCATTTAAGGGTCCGCCAGATCATGGCTTTGGCGGATTTCGCCCCAGCTCTAAGCTGGGGGGAAATCCGCAGCAAAATTGCCGATTTTTGATGCGATTACCGCCGGCGGGAAATCTGCCGGCGGTAATAGCGCAAATTTTCCCCATTGGGCCCAATGGGGAATGAGGAATTCCTGAATGGGCCCAATGGGGAATGGGCAATAACCCGTCTGCCAAACCCGTGATCCGGCGCTAATAGCGCCGGGGGGTTTGGCGGTAGGGCTATTAGCGCCAGCGCTAATAGCGCCTGCGTTACTGCCCAACTCGTGATGAGGCCCTAGGTAATGAGACCTTGTACTGTGCATGAACTGTTGTCCCAGGATTGTCTGCGCTAACAAGCCTACTCCAACTCCACGAATACACATCGGTGACAATGAAAGGCAAACGCCAAACATGGACACAGGCTGATCTACATTGTGTTGGGATATAGACTAAGGCTTACTATGGGATTCAAGAATGCACATTGCCATTGTAACTTGATGGAAATGCAGACTCATGTAATCCTTCTGCATATTATTGTATAAGCTGTATGTGAACTCGGCACAAACTCTAGACTGCAGATTATTAACATGTAGAGGGGCTGGACAATATTATTGGAAATGTATAAAAACGGGAATGTCTAGATGTCCAGGACTCTCTCTCCTCTCTCTGATGGGCGGGTACTCATTGCGGGGTGTTGAGAGCCAGATAGCTATCTGTTTCTATGTTCTTTGTAACTGTACAGTAGAATTAAAGATCTGTGAATCTTTATAGCCCATGTTTGGTGTATTTCCTCTTTGTGGTACTCAGCCTCGATATTTCCTTGTTTTTACAATAGGGGACCAATCTGCACCTCACTGAGGCGGCCCAACAAGGCTGAAACATGTCTGGGGGCACTTGTGTTTCCATGCAGAGGGGACCTTGCATAGCAGTTTGGGCTGGGCTGCTACCATTGGTGGCAGTACCTGACTGATTTGAATATAGCTGGACCCCTTTTTCAATGCTGCAGCCGTCCCAGAAAATGGTGGTGCGGAAGGTTGCCCAGAGCAATGCAAGCGATTCAGATTCATTCAAAACCCTCAACCTATCAGTTTTGTGGCTTTGGGCCATACTGAGATAGCATTGGACATTGGGATTACATTTTGTAGTAGTCGTCACATTATATTCATCCTGTAAATCTACAGATCTCTTGTGGAGGCTCTGCAAAGCAGACACTGAACAGAGGCTGCAGAACACATGCTTACGTCTCACATAATGCTTTAGCACACACAGTTCTCAATGTTCCTTTCATGGGTGTGTTTGAATATTGAAGTCACTGCAGACAAGTGGTCGAAGTGGGCAGGAGGAGTTGGGAGCGGTGATCCTCTACTTTGTTATTCAAGTTGAACTTTTCCTATAATGTTCCTTTGCCTTCTCTTGCTTGGAAGCATTCTGACAAAAGCCTTGCACATCACGTACTGGTTTAACAAATGGGGTGAGTTAACTGTGTAAACCAATGATATTATTGGATGTCATTACTGATTAGAAGGGGACCATGTGGAAAGGGGATTGTGCTTATGAAATCTATCCAATGTGTTTAGAGAATAACAGGGATAATTAGATTTCTTTGTTCAGGGTTAGCCAACGGGGGTTAATGGATGACTCTGTAACTAAATGTGCAATTATGTAAATCATCTGATTTGTCTATAAAAGCTGAAAGTGTTCTGAGTCCAGCAAGGAATTGTTTGTTTTCAGCTTCAAGAAGCTGACTTACCCCGTCTGGCCGTTTGCATGTAATTAAAATCGCTTTTCTGACAGAGTGTATTCACTCTCTTTTTGGAGTTATTGTTTTTACATGTCAGGTTTTGGTTTCACCCTTCTTCAGATCCCTGATGCTGATAGAATTGTGACTTGGTTTCAATGTGTACCATCCTTTGTTGCAAGCTATATGTTTCCGTAGCTGTTGTGGATCTCCCATGCCTGCATTCCATGTAGACTCGTGCTTCACCCAACAAAGTCTAGAATGACATGTCTCTTTTTTCTATGAGAAAGAATTCTGGGTCTCTGCTACTCATTGGCTTTGCGACCGCTTTTAGATGAAGATGTCTACGGGACTTTGTAAGGTAATGCGTTCTACCATCTCAGCATAATATTTATGGTTAGTCCAATAACAGGATACAAACTTGGATTTTGTTTGAATTTGAAATTGCCAAACCTTTCTTTGCACAGCTCCTTACTTACAAATCTATCTAAATGCTAGGTAAACTATCTGCCATGGGCTGTAAGTGAAGGCAGTAACCCTGCTTCTGCACCTGGTCCTCCTTTTCATTGATATGTCAGAGTTTTCTGGGATGATTTCTGGCATGCTTAGATTGACGCTCCACTGAATCATAGTTCAGTAACATCTGAGACAGGTGGATTGTTGTCCACTATCATGCTGTGGATGCACTTGAGAAGAATGATGCTGTATCTTGAGTTAAAAAGAAGACATAGGAAACAGATATTTTGAGGGGATGCCATCTCTTATATTCCTGGATTACACAGGAATTTATTTCATAACTTTTAATGTGCATCTACTGTGAAAATGCTGAAGGGTGGCTAAAGAGGCAGCAAGATCCCCACCCACCTCTTCTTCTGCACCTGGGACACATTATGCAGAGGTATGCATAATGAAGTTTCATATGCATTCATTAAGCCTTAGCACCCTGAACACTGTGGGGTGGTGGAATACCTGGGAAATTAGTGACCAGAACACCGACTTAACACCCCAAGCAAAGTGGGATGCTTGGATTTTAGTATCCGTGGGTGGTTGGAATGAAAGGCCTAAAAACCATAATTAGATGAGGCTGTGGCTCACCCCAGCTCAGTGCTGCTATAGTGTAAGGGATAGGCTGGTGGAAGCGCAGTGGGAGGACGCAACACTATGATACCATGGACACAGTGTTGCAGAGGGAGAGAGAGAGAGAGGTGAGTGGATAGGTCACCGGAGCGAAGGCACTGAGCCACCCACACCCTGCCCATAGAAAGGAGCCAAGTGTGAGTGATGGAAAGAGATCAGTAAGGACAGCCTGGGAACGGCCTGAACACGTGATTTTACATTGTCCTAGCTGTCATATAACCAGGAAGCCAATGACCTACCAGCTGCCAGCCCAGGTGAAACAGATTGTTCGTGTGAGGGTGCTAATGGCTACTTTGGAGCGATGCACCATTGCTTGCATACACCCAAAACATATATTCACCCCATATAATGAGCCTCTTTCCAGTCACTCATCAATGTGGTCTTACATTGACCCATTCCTTCTCCCTTCTCATCAAAATAATTCTGATCACTTTACCTGGGGGAAATGAAAGAGACCCAAGATCCTGGCCATCAGTACTGATATGGATGACATAAGTTCTCCAACCACACCTGCTGGCATTGAGGCTGATTGACAGTTATAACCTGGGACTGGCCCTTGCTTCCCAGACAGCAGATCTGTGATTCCGCGGAGAGCTCTGGCCTGTACCATGCAGGTGACATGGATCCAAAAGCCCAGGGTAATATTTGGCAAAAGTTCTGGAGTCTGGTTAATTTCCTCAACCGCAAAGACCATGGCCAGCACATCCCGATAATACCGGATATGGAACCTGTAGAGTAAGAAGAGGCAATTGCATTAACTAATGAAAGTGGAATAGTCCCATTCTATGATTTAACCATGAACAAGTATAAGAGAGCAAAAGTGCAGTCAAGCTGATATTCCTGCATATAACTAGAGGAGCAACATTAACCACCCCATTTAGGAGTGTACTGGGATACCATCAGAAGTGCAGGTAGCATATTACTGGAGGGCTAGTGCTATATTCTACTCCGCAGATGCCACAGTCAGTACCGCTGTGCTCAGTAAGACAGGACACGAGAAAGAAGACGCTTACGCTCATTACATAAAGGGCTCCAGTGCAGGATTAAAACTCTCCACAAAGACACTGCTATCAATCACAGTTTTGGTATTAGGTGATTTGTCTGAGATCTATGTTAAATAACTACAGCTTTGTGTTGTGTGGTGTCTGTTGTGTTGTGTTAGCAATATTGCTAGGTGTTTCACTGCAAATCATCTTTCTTCTAGAAAGTTAATGTCTCCTAGCATGTAGGAATATACTGTGCTGCTTACCAGAATTTGTATGGAGATATTTGTTCTACATACTGTACCAATGTTAACCCTACTCAGCATTTAAATGATTTTTGATGTTACTGTTGTGATCGTTTCAGAAATAAAATGCAAATGTGAGATACAATAGAAGGTACATTTGTTGGTACAAAAATGAATCAATATATTTTTTTATAAAGAACTGCCTTTATTTCAGGTAGAATAAAGGTCACCTTTAGGTTCTGCATGAAAGAGGCAACTGCTGTTCTTTGAAGAGGATAGTCTTGAGCTTGCTTTGTATTACCGGGGAGATGTGGCTAATTTGATGTGCTCCAGAATGTTACACCAGATGAGGAGCAGAAGAAGACCTGCTTTGGTTCTTTACTTTTTACAATTCTTAAATTCAAGTCTGCCAATATTTTGCCTTCTGGTGCTGCGGTGTTGACCAAATGTACATGTTTCAGCCAGGTGTCTGGAAGATTGTTTGCCTTTGACTTGAAGAAAGTTGGGACCATAGACGTGTTGCACATTTCAGACACTGTGCCTGAGATGCATTGGGATTCACAAAAAGAGACATTTCCCCACATGCAAAGCTCTGGCAATTTTGTTGTGGCTCCGCCCACTTCCACCCTTGCCTATCCATTTCGAGTATTCAATCATTGCAGGGGTGACATTCCTGGGGGGCACGTGATGCAGAGCTGTCTAGCACCCATGTCAGGGGCATGGTGCAGGAGGGTACTGAGAGTGACATGGCTTGAGCACAGTGATGGCTTCTGCTCTAGATGGTGACAGCAACTGGCATACCAGCATGAAAATGCACCCGTGGCTATGGCAGCCCAACACTCCAGCCACAGATATGCAACAGAGTAGGGCAGGCCTTCTGCCCACTCATGGAAGACTGCAAGTCGCATTGATATCAATCTAATCAACACCATCTTGGTAATAGAAAAAATGAACTTCCCACTTTGGGAATGGAACTTAAAAAAATATAGTCATGCTACCACATGTAAGCCCAAGATATGTTTGCCAAGAATATCATTAAGTAAACATGAAATTAAGACCACCTTTTAGATCTACAACATTCATTCCACTATTACACAAATGAGGCAGTTTACTATATCATTAATATTAAATGCGGTATTGCTTATGTAAACATCCAGAGAGACAATCATATTAGGCCTTCACATCGCGCCTCACAACTCCTGACTCACTAGACAATGCCCGACCTTCTCCTCCTTGCCACCCGGAATAAATATTGCATCATCAGGGCATCATCATCATAGATGGCATTCCCAATTATATCCATTGCATCATCAGGGCATCATCATCATAGATTGCATTCCCAATTCTAACCATTGCATCATCAGGGCATCATCATCATAGATGGCATTCCCAATTCTAACCATTGCATCATCGGGGCATCATCGTCATAGATGGCATTCCCAATTCTGACCATTGCATCATCGGGGCATCATCATCATAGATGGCATTCCCAATTCTATCCATTGCATCATCAGGGTCATCATTATCATAGATCGCATTCCCAATTCTATCTATTGCATCATGAGGGCATCATCATCATAGATGGCATTCCCAATTCTGACCATATAAATAAGGTTCCAAATGCCATCGTTCTCCACTAAATTGCACGAGAGGGAGCAGGCATTCACTGTTCCGGCAGACACGGGACTAGCAAGTGCCAAAGCCATGAGAAATCAAATTATTGCTTGACTTTCTTAGGAAACCACACTTTGAACTCAGGATGCCCTGGTGAAAGGTTGCCAAAAGAAAAAAAATGTGCCCACATCTGTTGTACCAAAGATGCAATGTACGATTTGACTCTTGCACTTACCAGCGCAGGCTAAGAATCACAATGTGGTAAAAATTAGGATTATTTTCCTATTGTTCTGTGATGTCACCTTGCCAAGCGCAGACTGGTCCCCATTTCAGAGGTGAGTTCTGTCCACCGTAAATCAGAGTGATTGCTGGCACACCCTCATCTCACATCTATAAGGTCACAAGCTCCATCTTTCTCCCCTAATTTAGACGAGAGGGAGCAGGCATTCCCCGGTCTGGCAGGCTCTGGGCAATCAAGAACAAAGCCATGAGAACTCACTGTATCTCTTGACTTTCCCATGAAACCACACTTTGAACCCAGGATGCCCTGGTGAAAGGTTGCCAACAATTTTCTTTGTCTGCATCTCTTTACCAAATATTCAATGTACTATTCGACTCTTGCGCTTACCAGCGTAGGGTAAGAATCACAATGGGGTAAAAACTAGGATTATTTTCCTATTTCTCTGTGATGTCACCTTTCCAAGTGGAGACTGGCTCCCATGACAGCGGTGAGCTCTGTCTCCCCTAAATCAGAGTGATTGCTGCCGCCCCCTCATCTCACATCTATAAGGTCACAAGTACCATCTTTCTCCCCTAATTTGGATGAGGGAGAGCAGGATTTCACCATTCCGAGGGCTGTGGGCAAGCAAGAACCAAAGCCATGAGAACTCACTGTATGTCTTGACTTTCCAAGGAAACCACAATTTGAACCCAGCATGCCCTGGTGAAAGATTGCCAACAAAATACTTTGTCCACATCTGCTGTACCAAAGAAGCAATCTACGATTTGACATTAGCACTTACCAGCGCAGGTTAAGAATCACAATGTGTTAAAAACTAGGATTATTTTCCTATTGTTCTGTGATGTCACCTAGCCAAGCGCACACGGGCCCCCCATTTCAAAGGCGAGTTATGTCCACCCTAACTCAGAACGATGGCCGATACTCCCCACCCCACATATATAAGGTCACAAATGCCATCTTTCTCCACTAATTTGGAAGAGAGGGAGCAGGCATTCCCTGGTCCGGCAGGCTTTGGGCAAGCAAGTAAAAAAGCTGTGAGAACTCACTGTATCTCTCGACTTTCCTAGGAAACCATACTTTGAACCCAGAATGCCCTGGTGAAAGGTTGTCAACAGAAAAATGTGTCCACATATGTTTACCAAAGATACAATATACAATTTGTCTCTTGCACTTACGAGCACAGGCTAAGAATCACAATAGAGTCAAAACTAGGATTATTTTCCTATTGTTCTGTTATGTCACCTTGCCAAGCGCAGACTGGCTCCCATGTCAGAAGCGAGTGCTGTCCCCCCTAAGTCAGAATGATTGCGCCACACCACAACCTCACATCTATAAGGTCACAAGCCCCAACTTTCTTTCCTAAATTGGACGAGAGGGAGCAGGCATTCACTCGTCCGGCAGGCTCTGGGCAAGCAAGTACCAAAGGCATGAGAGCTCACTGTATCTCTTGACTTTCCTAGGCAACCACACTTTGAACCCAGAATGCCCTGGTGAAAGGTTGCCAATAGAAAAATGTGTCCACATCTGTTTTACCAAAGATGCAATGTACAATTTGACTCTTGCACTCACCAGCGCAGGCTAAGAATCACAATGGGGAAAAAACTAGGATTATTTTCTTATTATTTTGTGATGCCACCTTGCCAAGCGCAAACTAGCCCCCATTTCAGAGGTGAGTTCTGTCCACCCTAACTCAGAGTGATTGCTGCCGCCCCTCCACCTCACATCCATAAGGTCACAAGCCCCATCTTTCTCTCCTAATTTGGACGAGAGGGAGCAGGCACTCACTGTTCTGGCGAGCTCTGGACAAGCAAGTACCAAAGCCAGAAGAACTCACTGTATCTCTTGACTTTCCAAGGAAATCACACTTTGAACCCAGCATGCCCTGGTGAAAGGTTGCCAGACCTGGCCCCATGTCAGAGGTGAACGCTGTCCACCCAAACTCAGAACAATGGTTGCTGCCCCCACCCAACATCTATAAGGTCTCAAATACCATCTTTCTCCCTTAAATTGCACAAGATGGAGCAGGCATTCATTGTTCCGGCGGACACGGGACTAGCAAGTGCCAATGTCATGAGAAATCGAAGTATCACTTGAATTTCTTAGGAAACAACACTTTGAACTCAGGATGCCCTGGTGAAAGGTTGCCAAAAGAAAAATGTGTCCACATATGTTGTACTAAAGATGCAATGTACGGGTTGACTCTTGCACTTACCAGCTCAGGCTAAGAATCACAATGGGGTAAAAACTAGGATTAGTTTCCTATTGTTCTCTGATGTCACCTTGCCAAGCGCAGACTGGCTCCCAAATCAGAGGCGAGTGATGTCCCTCCTAAGTCAGAGTGATTGCTGCCACCCCCTCATCTCACATCTATAAGGTCACAAGCACCATCTTTCTCCCCTAATTTGGACGTGAGGGAGCAAGATTTCCATGTTCCCGGGACTCTGGGCAAGCAAGTACCAAAGCCATGAGAACTCACAGTATCTCTTGACTTTCCAAGGAAACCACACTTTGAACCCAGAATGCCCTGGTGAAAGGTTGCCAACAAAATACTTTGTCCACATCTGTTGTACCAAAGAAGCAATGTACGATTTGACTCTAGCACTTACCAGTGCAGGCTAAGAATCACAATGGTGTAAAATCTAGCATTATTTTCCTATTGTTATGTGATGTCACCTTGCCAAGCGCAGACGGGCCGTCCATTTCAAAGGCGAGTTCTGTCCAACCTAACTCAGAACGATGGGCGCCGCCCCCCACCCCACATCTATAAGTTCACAAATGCCATCTTTCTCCACTAAATTGCTCGAGAGGGAGCAGGCATTCACTGTCACGATTATGTCAAACTTGTCAAGCCATGAGAAATCACAGTATCACTTGACTTTCTTCGGAAACCACAGTTTGAACCCAGGATGCCCTGGTGAAAGGTTGCCAGCAGAAATATGTGTCCACATCTGTTGTACCAAAGATGCAACGTACGATTTGACTCTTGCACTTACCAGCGCTTATCTGCTTAGCTGATGCAACGGCTTTTATTTTCAAGCTATTGGGATAAAAAAATGTGAGTGGATTGCAGGGATGGAGTACCCTACATATTGCATGATGCCTTTAGTCAGTAGGACCCTTTTCTCCCATTGCCAACAGAACTTCGTGATACTGCGGGCTCTCTTACCAAATCACATAATTACTGTTTCGGAGGGATTCATTTTCTGCTCTACCTCTTCCATCTAATAAACCAAAGGCGTTGATCATCCTCTGCAACCCGATGGGTGTGCAGTCCATCAATTGAAAGTCGTCAGCATATGCTGTCCACTGAAATCTCAGAGTCCCAATTTTGGGTGATACCAGACCACTTTGGTCTAACACCTTTCCTGCATCTGCCACATAGAGATTGAATAATGTCGGAGCCATCATGCAGCCTTGGTGGAGCCCCTTATGTTTTGTTATACTGGCCAACACCATTCCATCTGAATTCCGACGTACCCTCATCTGTGAATTTCTGTGTAGATGAATGAGGATGCTTAACAAACCCTTGGGCATCCCAAGTACTCTATTTACCATGTCAAAAGCCATGAACAAGTCCGTGGAAGCCATTGGAACACCACACACTTCTCTGAATACAATAATAATAATAATAATAATAATAATAATAATAATAATAAGTCAGCAAGAGCCCCCCACAATCGGTTCCCATGTTTTTGTGAAACCCCAATTGTCTGTAATCTAGTATGTTATTAGAATCACACCAGATCTGTATATGGTCCAGTAATATTGAGGGGAAGCTTTCCGATTCCGCGTCCATTAGAGCAATGGGCCTATAGTTCATGGGGCGCATCCTGCAACCTTTCTTTAAAATTGGGATGACATATGAGACTTGCCAGGATGAGGTGATACCCCTACTTAACACAATATCCCTATAATAGATATGTAGGATTTTCACCCATAACTCCACATTTTGTTTTAGGATCACATAGGTCAGATTATGGGGACCGGCTGCTTTAGATATTTTTAGTTTGCCAACAATGCTAGCTATATTTTCAATGGAGATATCCACTATCATGTTTTCGGCACTGGGCACTGGAGGCTTATACATGTTTGTGTGTTTGTTTGTTGGTTTATTATTTATACAGCGCGCCGCACCCTGAGGTATCTGGGCGCTTTTCAAGACAGTTTACTGTACATACATACATATGAGAAGGTATTGATACAGATTACAATGAAGAAGGGATAGAGAGCAATACAGCAGAGAAATAAGAGTAGAATCAAAGTTTGCTGCCGATAATTAAGTGTACATGAATACATTTGATAGTAGAGAGGCTGTGCGTAGTAGTCTTATTTGCAGACAAGATTATGACAGTATAAGGTCAGTAGACTCTGTTCTCATAATAATTCAGCCATTCCTCCTCAGCGATGGGATTAATGATTAACTGCACTTGATTTACTTCTGTGCAATTTACTACTTCCCAGAAAGTGTAGGTACTATTACCCTCAAGAGATGCCAAAATAGCTATGCTGTCCCTTTGGTAGAGAGCAGCATGATTCTGTTTCTTCTAGTACTTATGTATTTCTTTAAGCTTTGCTACCTGTACCTTTACAGTCGTGCTCTGGCCCCCTATTTTATGTGTCTTTTTGGAGAATGGCTTTATGTTCTTTTACCTCAGGATCATATATATGCCTGTGCTTTACTGTTCTAACCCTTGTGAGATGAATGTGTGCATGGAGTAAAGACATTTGTTTTTCCAAATATTCGGGAAAATGCATCAATGAATAATTCATTGCCTTAACTTCAAGAGTGGAGGAATTGAAATCACACAACAGAGTGGCATTCAATTTTTGGGTCTTAGCCAACGGCCACTTTAATCGGTTCCCTCTAACATTGACTTCAATATGAACCCAAGCCGGCAAAAGGAGAGATACCTTAAAGATTCCTCGCAGGGTCAGACATAGCATTGCGTGGTCACTATACTGTGAATGACCTATCTTAAAATCGTATATTGAGCTAAATAGTTGCTTAGATAGGAAGATGTAGTCGAGGATAGAGCTAGAATCCCTGGCTTCCCAGGTCGGAGTGGCATCCTCAACCAATTCCAGCCCCCACCCCTCTGCAAAGTTGAGCCACTGAGCTCCCTGACTAATTTTCCTTGCTTGTGGAGCGTTAGACTTAACAATAGAAGATAGGAGTTCCTGCACATTGTCAGATGCTTCCTTCCAGTTTGCATTCAGGTCCCATGCCAGAATGATAGCACCACCAGGTACGTGATGGACCCACTCATCTATCAAAATATTCAGCCTCTCAAGGGCACTTTCCAAATCATTTCTCCTTTACCCAGAGAATTCCAATAAACATTTATGAGTAGCATGTCACTGAGGCCCGAGAGGTGGGGAACATGAATCAAAATGAGCAAGATGGCATCCAAGATCCTCCATTCTCCTGTTTTGGTTATATTAAGACCCTTCTTAAGAGCAATAGCCAAACCACCTTTCGGTCGACCCCTAACACACTCTGTAGCAGACAAGCAGGTAAGCTCATACCCATCCCAGATGAGATTACCCAGGGCCATATTTCTTGTAAGAATAACAAATCAAAAGACTGAAAAACCTTAATCAAATTGACATTTGTTATTAGATGAGAGTGCCCTCTGGTATTCCATGACACAAAGCTGACACACCCATACTGTCTAAAGTGGCTGACTCATTGTTTGTAGTTGTGCTATGGAGTCTCTCAAAGAAAGCGCCAGCCAACGCCAGCTAGGTCGTTCAGCGATGGAGCAATCCTTGTCTCAACCATTGTTTTCTTCGTATCTCGACCGCCTTTGTTCATAGCTAGGGCAATTGTACATAGCTTTAGGCTGAGGACCGGGGGCAATGAAGCTAGTGCTATCATAGCCATACTTTTGGAGACGCTCGGCCACATTAAGTAAAGTGAATCGCACAAGTAGGGAGGGGATGACAAGTCTGACGTAATCGCATCTTATCGAATGAATGAAGTCGACTATTTTGATGTCAGCCGAGGAGCTCAGCCTTAACTCTGGTATATCCTCGAAGAGGTTAAATATACAGGATCTATGGAGAGATCGGGGCCCCCTTCCTCAAACAGATAGTTCAGAATTGTCTGCGCTCATCCGGATATACCAGATCGCATAGCCTGAGATAGTGGTCGCCCTACCCTGGCCTCACTCCTGATCTTGGGGACCCCTCCAATATGACACACGGCTTTCCCTGAGGTCCACCTTGGTCCCTCTCTTGCATAGAATTAGGGGGTCTATTATTAGGACTCTTAGATAATCCGGTGTAGACCCCTTTCCCACAATGATCCTCTATCATAGCATGGGGACGGGGGAGGCAGTCTTCCTTTCCAGAGTTAACATATTGTTCACTAGTAGTCTCAGCTCAGCTTCTGTCATTACTTTAGGTGTCTGATCTATAACTGGGTCCATGACACCCCTTCTCTTGTGGATGGGTTCAGTGCCCCGGAGCTTAGCAAAAGATGAGTATCCCCACTTCCAGCCTTATCCATAATGTTGGTCTGGCCCGCAGTTTGCCCCTGAGTCAGGCTCCCAGGACCCTTCGGGCCTGGCCTACTTCCCACCCCCTCAATACCACTCCCCATGTGGGTGCTCAGACTTGCAACGTCTGAAGTGATAAGACAGATTGAGTCTGGGATTTTTAAATATTCCATATGTTGGTTTAGGACCCTCCTGATCCACTATAGAGTTCCCGGAGATTCTGCCAGACACTGCATTCCGTTTCAATTCATCCGACAATCTATTGGTACCTTCCTCACATTCCACTGTGCACCTCATTATGTCAGTTGTTGTAGACCCCCTTTGTCTCTGCAAACCTCTGAGCACCTCAGCCCTCCCCCACCTCATCTGAGTCTGAGATAATCTCGGCCAGACTCCCTTATCTTCCCTCAGTTTCATTTTTAGATTATCGTACTCAGCTGCAGTGAAGTTCTGTAGATCATGCTGCGGCCTCCCAGGCAGGAAACTTCGGGATGATGTCAGTTCCGCTGCTTGCCTTTTTTTCATTTTTGTATCTTTTTTCTTAGAGGTCTTGGAGCCAGCACTTGCAAAAGGGCCTAGCACTGTCTCCACCTCCAATAAATCGAGTGCGGGCAGCGCCTGCGCCTCTGACACACTGGAAATCAGGGCAGTCTCTAGTTCACCCCCCTGCCAAGCAGTGTTAGTTAAACCTGCTCCCAAGAGGATGGCGCTGACTATGTTACAGACGCTTTCCTTTAGATTTGTCGTACAGCAACATGAGGCATCACTCAGCACTCAGGATTGGAGAGGTGGTGGGGGAATCCACGATCGGCTTTGTGGGAGGGCTGTCCTGAGACTATCTGTCATTTGAAGGAGGGGTCTTGGCCCACATATGGTTGAGGAAGTCAAAAACAGACCAGGAGGGAAAAGGGGCCAAAGTGACTATGACGGTACATATCATGGCAGACATCTGCCCACTGGAGAGTTACATATATATTTGAGGTTCAGGGGGGACCAGGCAGGCCCACTGTTCTTACACAGGGACCGGTCTTGCCTATCCAGGTATCAGTTCAGGAAGATCTTTAAAAAAGCATTGGAAAAAGGTTCAGGAAGATGGGATTTTCCCCACACTCTTTCAGAATTGGGGTAGCCTCCACGGCCGCAGGCTACGCATACGGTGAAGGAGAGATCAAGGCAATGGGGCGGTGGAAATCTCATGCATACAAGGGCTACATCAGGACAAGCCTCTTGTGTTAGAATAACAATGAGGGGGATGAGTAGAGGGGGCTGATGTTGTAAAAAATGTAAATAAGGTGGTGGAATACCGTGAGAGGACTGACAAATAAGGGGGGGCTGCCGAGCCCCATGTTGGTGATTTTGCACATTGGGGGGAATGACCTGATGAGATTGGGAAGGAAGGAGCTGATCCGGCACTTGTTATCTTTGTTTACCTGGTTTGGACGGGCCTGCCTGGGGCACTGCTCGCCTGGTCTCAGATCACTCCCAGATTGCACTGGGGGTGCCCGCACCCGGCACGCCCATTGAACATGCCTGCACAAAAAGTAAACAACGAAATGGCCCGGATGGCCGCTTGCCACGGGCGCTTTCAAGTCATCAAGAACGGCCTGTTGAGGGGCCCAGGAACTAGTCACCAAGACGGGGTGCACTTATCCAAGCACGGAACTGAACTATTGTTGCAGAACTTTTTAGCCATGATAAGAACATTGGTATGTGCTGTCGGGGGGGGGGTCGTAGACCGGTGGGTCCACACCCCTGAGGTAGGTAGGAGGGGACCACGGGGGCACTGAGATCCCTTTCTGGCGGACTCCATAGCTGGAATGAGGCACGATGACCGGAGGCTCTCTGCGGGGAGGGTGGCGGCGGCACCGGGGGGCAGTTGGTCCCGGTAAAGAAGGGGGCTGCCTCTCGGTAACGCCTGCCAAGAAGGGCATGGTGGGGAGAGGACAAGCAGTCAACACCATATGACACCCCAGCAAGCTGGAGAGCCATGGTCCGCCTTGACCACTTGCCAGTAAGTGTTGAAAATTATGTGTTGATTATTAATAACTGTGTATTGGAGAAATGTCACATTTCTGAAGTGCATTTACGTTTGCTGTGAAATTAAAATGTGGCTGGTTCGGCATACAAAAGAGATAAGTGTCACGTGTGTTCACTCTTCACCGGAGCATCCACCCCTGCTCAGCCCATTAGAGGGGAGAGCGTTTCAGAAAGATGCTGTGGCGTATGATCACGTTGCAGTAGGAATCCAGGTGCTGGAGGCCTGCTTACTGGTCCAGAAGGACTTTGCTAATGTGCAGGTGCATTGAATGGAGAGTTTTGCTGGTTCAATGGCTAAGGTGGCAGCAGCCCTGGCCAGGATGGACTGAAAGGGAATGCATCTGCCAAGCACTGTGCAGAGGCATGAGCTGACTGCAGGTGCTGAAAATGTTCCAGAGCCACTGACTGCGTCAGAACCCTGGAGATCAGGAGGTAGATTCAGCGATGTCTCACATCCTGGAGGACTAAGAACATACCACTGCAGAGATGGCACTGTGCAGGGCCATGAGCTGACTGCAGGTGCTGAAAATGTTCCAGAGCCACTGACTGCGTCAGAACCCCGGAGATCAGGAGGTAGATTCAACGATGTCTCGCATGCTGGAGGACCAAGAACATACCACTGCAGAGATGGCACTGTCCTTGGGCAGGGAGACAACCCTCCCCTTTCCACCTATTCATGCACTTCCCATCCCAACACTTTGGTGGTGGGATGTGCACAATTCTGGAGGCCATCTGCAAGAGTTGCTTGTTTCTTCCCTGGCACTTCTGTAGGATGTAATACACGGCACTGGACAACATAAAATTGCTTTGGGGGCGGGGGGTGTTGGACAGATTGGGAGTTGGAAAATGGGCCCATGGGATATTTCTGGAGTCCGTGGGTCTATGGTGAAGGTAGAAGAGATGGTTAATGGACTCAATACATAGTCTGATGTCTTGACTCTTGTGAGTAAAGTATGAAGGACTTTCATAACGTGTATCTTCTAGGTGGAGGTAAAATTACAGAGAATGCCATCATATGATGTTCCAACCCATAATTAGATGGTATATACAGCTTGCATTATTGTCCTTGCGCAGTATTTACCTCGAGGGGGGTTTACTTGTAATGATGGTGCATGGTAAATAAATGCCTGGTTTTTTGTACCATTACTCACCGTCACTTGAGTGGTGGAAACGTGAAATACAAATCCAGGTTGGTGCCTTCTCTTCGATAGATATTAGCAAAGTAGTTGAAACAGCCTAGTGGTGTGCCTCACTACCTCAGTGGTAAAGTCACTGCTAGGAAATAAGTTTGAGAGGTACTGCATTAAATGCTGAAAGGTGCTGCTGTCTAGTGCCTGCCGCTGCACTCATGAACCTGAATAAAATGCGCCACCACAAATAAGAAGGAACCGCATTGATCGATGTTTTGAATGGATGAAAATATACGATTGTACTCATCAGTTTATTATGTGTTTGATGTTCTTGAACTCGTGGTAGGTAACATTTTCTCTTAGCGGATGTAGCCCACATCGCCATGTTCCTTATGTATTCTTAATTGGAAATGCCTGGCTGTCGTTGTGGTTTGCCCGAGGCAAAGAGTTGCTGTGGGGATACTGTACTTTTGAACAACATAAGTAAATAATGAAACAAAGTTGTAAATGCAGAAGCAACCCGCCTTCACTTTGGAATGAATTCGGGTTCCATAATATTTTGAAAGGGTAGTAAGCCGGGGTGGAGCCAGCCTCTAAATTTTGGGCGGGCTGAATGGCAGTTTTGAAAACTGTTAGTGAGACAGGACATTATACCTATTGCGCTACTGACTTCCGTCCTACCGCCCCTTCCCCAAGCCCAGTAGATATTATGCCTTCCTTTGGCCCATTAGATCCATCTTTCCCCCCAACTCACCAGAGGCGGAGGTAGGATTGTGTAACAAGTGGGGCCTGGAGCTAATGTAGTAGGGCCACACTACGAAGAGCCCGCAGAAGGAAGGGCACCCTATCAAATGGAAAGGAGTGACAGAGTAGTGAGGGAGGGCGAACCAATCACGGGAGGTTTTCCCCTTCAGAAATGTTTTTACATAATGCCCTAAAATAGTGCATTTTACAGTACACTTTTGGTGATAAATTAGGTAAAAATCCACATAGTATACAATCGGTTTTGTAGGGTAACGACATAAAAAGTACATTAAATGCCAAGTCACCAACAATGCACAGGAGTATTTTCAGACACATTTTCATAATGCCTTTGCCCACTATATGTCAGTACTCTGTAGTTTTATATAGATTGTGCTCCCTTCACCTCCCTTCAAAGCTGGCCATCTCGCAGCTTAACCTTGACTCCGATTCTGTTGGTTGCCTCCACGACCATCAGTCTGGCTTTAGAGCTGTCAGAAGCATGGAAACTGCCCTCCTGAACATCCGTGAAGACCTGCTCTCCAACCTTGACTCTAACATCCCTTCTGTCCTCATCCAACTCGATCTCTCTTCTGCCTTCCACACTGTCAACTATCCCATCCTGCTCAACCATCTCCGTGATAACCTGGGCATCACTGATCAGGCTCTGGTCTGGCTGACTTATTTCCTCTATGATCGACCCTCCCAGGTTCAACCTGGGTCCTTCCTTTCCTCTATTTCCCTCTCTACCTGCGGTGTTCCCAGGAGTCTAACTTCTCACCCTGGCTTTTCAACCAATACCTGCCAACTCTCGCCCATCGCATTGACTCTCTCTGCTCCAATTTTCAGTGCTATGCGGATGACACTCAACTAATTTTCAGGCTTCCCTCGGCCACGTCTTCTTCTATCATCTCTGATTGCCTATCTGCTATTCAGAAGTGGAGAGCCGCCGCGATCTATGCCTTAATGCCTGCAAGACAGGGATTCTCCTCATCGGCACACCTTCAACCTCCTTTCCTGTCTCTCTCTGGCCGGCCTCCCTTGCCCCCTCCTACTCCCACCTGCGAGGCTAAGAACCTCAGGGACATCTTCTATTCCACGCTTTCCTTTTATGCCCACATCTCCGGGGTCTCAAAAAAAGTCAAACTTCCATCAGCACCTCCTCAGAAGTATTCTGCCTTTCCTCTGCTTCCCCCAGAATGCTCTCCTTCCCTCCCTGACACTCGAGCCCTGGTTCTCTCCAGGTTGGATTACTGCAACAGCCTCTTTCTAAATCTACCTGCTTCTATTCTCCGCCCTTTGAAACTCATCCAGAACAGGACTGCATGACTTGTCCTTGCCCTCAAGCTTTGGGATTGCATCTCTCCAGCCCTGAAATCTCTTCATTGGCTCCCAGTGGCTGCAAGGATTAAATTCAAGACCCTTTGCATTGTCCACAAGGCTTTCTGGGGCCTGGCTCCAAAATACCTGCAACTGTCCCTTCGTAAATACTTTCCTTCTCAAGCTCTTTTCTCCTCCACTTCCAACTCCCAGAGTCAGTCGTTTCTCAAAAAAACAAGCTGGGGGTAGATCTCTGTCTTTGGCTGGGGCCTCCCTCTGGAAAAGCCACCCAGTCACTCTGAAACTTGAGGAGAACCATATCCGGTTCCTGAAGCACCTCAAGACCTTACTCTTTGAGTCTGCCTTCTGGCCCCCTCTGCACTGCTGATCTGTTCCACTTCGGCATCGTGCACCTGGTTACCCTGTGATTTCGGACCCAGGCACTTGCCCACCCTGCCACGCACCCGCACTGCCTCCTGGCAACCCTTGCACTTGGGTCTCTATCTGTCACCCAACTGCCACCCCCTTGTTCGTCTGCACTTATCAGACACCCCCTGTCTATGCCTTAAACATAGCACCTGCTGGCTGCCCTACCACTTGTTGTTTCAATCATTTGTTCAGCACTTTCCATGTTCCCCCCTCCCCTCTCTCCCCTGCACTTGCACTTTCTCAATGTCACTGGGCCTAAGAAGATCATTGTTTTTGTTCTCCCTTGTTCCCCTCCCTTGCCTCGTTGCGCTCTGAAACACTTGTGTATGAGCGTGATAGAAATTAAATATATCAATATCAATGTCCTTTCTGGTGCACCTATATATGCCACTATTGCCACATAGGAACATACACATGTTTGCTTTGTCCATAATGCCAGTAACGATACTATAACAAAGCATGTTTATGCTGGCTCTCCCAATGCATGCCAATGCATGCCAATATCCCCATGTAAGAACATACTCCCGTTGCCTTTGCCTTAATGCCAGTGAAAAAAAGCCTTCACACAGTAAGGAAATATATCCATGCTGGATACACAAATCCCCCAGTCCCCATATAAGAACACTCATCATGCTGTATTTGCTCCCAAACAGTAGTAAAACATGTTATGCCACAGTAAAAAAAACATTGCCTTGCAGGCTGCGGGCATGCCCCACCACATTATAAGAATACTTTTGTTGCCTTTGCCCTTAACACCAGTAATAAACTGCAATGCCACAGTAAGAAAACATGTTCTTGCTGGGTAGCCTGTAAATTAGCTCAGCGGGCAGAACGCATGCTGTTGTAATCCGAGTGTGATTCGCAGGTTAAAATCCTGGCAAGGCCAAGTCCACCTTTCATACATCAAAGTGTTGCTTTTGCACCTTGTGACCTCTCTCTTACTCTGTACTGGACTGTGTTTTCCCTGCTCACCATGTTGTACCAGCGCTGTGGTACTCATGGGTTCGGGCGCTGTCAATACATGCAATAAATAAATAAATAAAGCTCATTAAATGAGTGCAAACTTCGGCTGGGTGATACATTTTATGTAAATGTGTTCTCTGTACAGCACTTTGGCGAAAGCGCTATATAAATAACATATTATCATTACACCGACCCCCCCTTATAAGAACACTTCTGTTACACTCATCATGTTATGTTCCCCATGTAAGAATATTTATGTTGCCTTTGACCCTAACACCAGTAAAATAAAAAGCCAAGTGAAAATAAGGAATCATGCCCTCACCATGTAAGAACACTCATATTGGCTTTGCCCTTAATGTGGGTGCAACATTCCTTGCCACCCTAAGGTCCAGCCACCCTCCAACCTCACCATCCCATAAGCACACTCAAGTTGGCTTTCCTTTGGCCAAAAACAGCAGCCAAATATGCCATGTTCTTGTCAAAAAATGTCGTGCTCACACAGACACACATGCACCCACATGCAGCCGCACAGCAGATCTGTCATTCACACGAGCATCCAATAGAACATTGAGACTGCGCGCTCATTAACATGCGCAGAACCCCATTCACACGGCATCACTTTCATGGGTGTGCACTTGCAGACGCCTCCTAGCATGATAGGATATGGCACGCATACATTCATACATGCATGCACACACACGCAATCCCAGCATGCACACACACACACACACACATACTTTTTTGGGAAAGGACATTATTGAAAGCATGGGCCAGGAAAAGCTGAGGCTTTAGTTGCAACATGCAGGGGGCAGGGGGCAGGGCCTCTCTGTTCCCTTGAACGGCTGTTCTCTCACCTCCTCGGAGAGCGGTGCATTTGCTCTCCGAGGTGAGACATGTGACAGGTTAGAGCCGTCTGAGCCCCAGGCTGGATTGAGCAGCACAGTGATAGATGCCTGCTGTGTGGAAGTGGGGGCGGGGTGGGGGTAGTCAGGAAGCTGGTCCCTCTTGTTAGCAATCAGCAACAGCTGATTTATGGCCAGTACACGTTATGCAAGTGAAAAGAATTGTTTGGCATCTGCTGGCGCCTTTCTCTTGCAAGGGAGGGGCTGGTGCTCAAGGGAGGGGCTGGTGCCCCGGGACACATGCACGCGCAGGAAGGGGCTTCACACGTCATTATTAGACTGGCTACCTGACCAGCAGGCAGGGAGGGAAGTCTCTTGCCAAGCAACCCCTAATCCATGTCTTGAAAATGCGACACACAGGCTCGTGCTTGGGGGCATTTCATTCCGAACGGTGCTCTCCAGAATATGCACGCTCAGCCGCCCCCCATCTGATCTGCTCAGGGCAGGGCAGGGCAGCTGCATGGCCCTAGAGAGGGTGGGGGAGGGGGAAACCCAGACAGTAACAGTGAAAGGGGGACGTGGGTTAAGGCTGAGTGGGATTCCAATGCACCCTCACCCAGGCGATTTCCCAGTGATTGCCTTCCAGCACTTTCCTTCCCCCGAACAGATCTCGCCATAACTTGCATGCGCTGCTCCTCATGCCTTCATTTCCAGGCCTCAGGAGTGAGGCGTCTTTTGCACACATATCAGAAACTCCGCGGGTTTATGGGGTGCAGACAGCTCTTCTAGAAAGCTGTGCAGAGGAGCAGTGCAAAGGCAGCTTCTAAGCAGATATTTGACTGCGATTAACCAGATAAGGACATTAAATGTTCGAGATATATGCACGCGATCTGGTTTTCTGCAGCAACCTATTCTTAGAAGCGACTTTACACGGCTTGCACGATGATAGTTACTCCTGCAATTAAATTGTACTGTTGAGCAGCATTTGCTTGTTCAGTTTAAATGTTCTCAGTTCATAATGCATACATTGAAAAACAAGCATTGGCAATGCCAACAGTTTGGACTTTTGTGTAGGTGTGGAAAGGCACCTGCCAGGCACAGGCGTAGTGGTATTAACTACCCATCATTGGTATCAGGTGCACAATGGCGTGAGTACATGGGCCTCTAATAGTAGTGTCAGGTAAAAGCTTAAAACTTATGCACAAGGCAAACATGTTGGCTTTGCCAATGCTTGTTTTAAACAGGACTTCAGTGGCCTTGCCAATGCTTGTTTTTTACAGGACTTCTGGGAAGGACACGCACAGTGCTTATAAATCGAGTGGCTGAAGGCAGGCCTGGTAAGACATTTTAATTACACGAGTAGCGTGTTTACAGCTCCAATTCATTAGCTCTCAGAAGAGTTCTTTGAAGAAACACTGGCAGGCACTTTGAGTGCAAAGCTTGGTGGTAAGGCTTGATGCAAGTGAGCGCAAAGAGTTACGATTAAAGTGAACTCAAAGAGTTCTGATGAGGAGGTGTTTTGGGCAGGGAGGGGCAGGAACTTTGTGGGATTTGCCATAGGGATTGGCAGGGCGATGGGCAGTCAATGAGTGGGCAAATAACCAACAATACGTTGCCATTTGCCCCTATCTGCACTCCAATGCAATTATTTCAATGTATAGGTGTCGCAAGCGGCACCCGATAGCCCAAACTAATACCGTCTACTTGCATATGGCTTTTGATGGACTTGGTTTAAAGTACCGGAGTGGAAAACTGTATCAGGCACTGTATCAATGATGTTAGTACAAATATATATTTCTGTACTGTGCATCTCCGGTTTCTTTTGTGCCTAAAATGTTATCATATATGTGTAGCACATGTGCGTGACTAGTATCTCGAATATTTGATTACATATTGTATCCCCTTTAGAACAGACTACAAATCTTAAGGCTTTTTATTCAATTTCTCAAAGAAAATAAGTAGCTACCACTGAGCGCCACCACCAGTCCATGGTTCTCAGGGCTGCAGACATGTTTGCACCTTTGAACAACAGCCTTAGAATGACACCGAGTAATTTAATTAATTGAAGTGCAGAATGCCATCAAAACCAGAGGGGAAAATATAAAGCATTCTGGTTAAAGACAGCTAAGGCTTAATGTGGTCTTGTAACTAGGACTTGAATTGTCTTTGTGAATTATTTGTCTGATTTAATATGGTGCTTAGTATTAGGGGTCACCTTGTTCCCAAAATTCATTTTGACCAAATAAATTAACTCAGTGCACTATCTAAGATAAAGTGATTGCCCAGGATCACATGCATTTAGGCAAGTGGGGAAGCCAGGATTAGAATTCATTTTACTTGGTTGCAAAGTCCACACCATGCTTGCTAGGCCATGGATTTGAAGGCATTGTGACACTAGGCATACACCATGAGCTTTATGAGGCCAAGCGCTCTAACACGGAAGCTCTAATTGGACCACATTTTCTATTTTTCCAATCGATATTGAAATGTATTGGGGTGGGGGTATAAAGTAGAATACATGTGTGAGTGAATATAAAGCATGGGGTAAATATCTGTTATTTATCCCATGAAATATTTCTATATACCCCTTGTTGTAAATATTCCATGTGATTCAAACCTGTAAATAGGTCATATTTTAAAAAATAGTGGGCATTAAAAATACACTTACCATTACCACCAAGCCTGTAATGCAGCCCAAAATACTTTAAAAGGTCCATGCACTAGATTATTTACCATATTTGAGTAAGATATCCCTCACGCCTCCCCCACCATTGTATGTGATAAGGCAATAGAAAGTCCTTAAAGGGCTTTCCTTATGGGGTCAGGGTACTCTGAGGGGACTTTCCATATCTTTCTGCATCAGTGAGTACTTTATTTCTACCACAATATGCAGAGCATTCCCCAGTTCCCACACCCCTCCTATAATACTTGACATCATTCGACCCTCAGCGAGAATAGACGTTCTTGAGCAATTATATAGAAATATGTGTACCCATACGTCTGATCTATATCCACAAATATGCAACCCATATTTCGCACTCTGAAACACTTGTCTCGACCAACCACCTCACTCACACAGTCTCCCTCCTCCCCAGTGGCCTCTCCCTTCCTGAAACCCCTCTCCCTCAATTTCTCCTCAACGGCAACTGAAACTCCCAACCGCCCACTCCCCATCCACAATTCCCCCACCCCAAACCCGACCATCCTATCACAAACAACCACCCAACCCTGCCCGAAGCTTGCAAAACTTTCGGCTCGCCCACTCTTCCCGAGCATCACCAACCATACCCCTATCCCTCAACACTCCCCCCCACCGCCAATCCTGCTCCTGCACCCAATCCATCCTTCCCTGCCGGCGTGAACTGTATCCTATTTAACGCCCGCTCTGTAGCAAAAAACAGACATTGCATCTTTGACCCCCCTCACCTCTGTAAAACCAGACCTAGTTTTCATCACTGAAACCTGGTTCTCCGATGACTTTAACCCAATCGCAAATGAAGCCTTTCCGCCTGACTACTGCCTCATCCCACTGAACCGTCCGTCCAGAGGAGGGGGGGTAGCATTCGTCTTCAAATCTCTCTTCCACGCCTCAATTTTAGACAACCAACCCTCGATTCCATCCTGCAAATCCCTCCTCGTAAAACTATCCCTCTCCCCGTCGCTCTCACACACCTTCCTAATAATCTACAGGCCCCCTGGCTATGATAAACATTTCGCAAACAACCTTTGCTACTCTATTGCCACCCTGCAGATAAACCATCCCAACCTCACTCTTCTCGGAGATTTCAACATATGGCTTGATATCCCCACCAACCTTAGGACACACCCCCTGGTTGATGGTCTTGATGCAATTAATCTCCAACCCCTCATAAACGGCCCGACTCATTTTAAAGGACACACTCTCGATGCCATCTTTAGCTCCAACACTCTAATTAACTTAAAGCCCCCCACCCCTATCATCTGGTCCGATCACTTCATTCTCTCATTCACCATCCCCTCACCAGTCCCCCTCCCCGTACTCGCATCTGAACCCCCGAACCTACGCAAATGCTGGAAAAAACTAATAATCACCCCGGACCTAGCCGAGGCACTCATCCAGTCTCCACCTCCTACCCGCCGTCCCAACAACCAACTAACACCCGAGGCCTTTGACACATGGCTCAACGCATCTCTGATACGACTCACCCCCGCGTGCAAACCATCAACCCGACGTGGCCCTTTTCCTAGATGGTTCACCCCTGAGCTGGAGACCACTAAACGACACTACAAATATCTAGAACGCAAGTGGCAGAAAGAGAAAACCCGTGCAAACAGGACCACCTTGGCCCGACACTTGTACCGGTACAAGGCCGAAATCCGGAAAACCAAAAAAGCCCACTACAACGCCCGAATCTTAAACTGCGAAAACCCAAGCAAATAACTCCACAAAATCATCTACGAATTAACCAATCCAGCCTGTAATACAACCGTCCCCACCGCATCTCAATCACTGTGCGACTCGCTCTCCCTTCACTTCTACACCACTGCTATCGAAAGGACAAAAAATTTAAACACCAAACTGGCCCTCATACAGCCATTTGACAATCCTCCACCGGCACAGGACAGCCTGTCAGCTACAACATCTACCGAACCAACGTTCGAATCCTTTAGTCCAATATCACATGAACAGTTTCTCAAACTTCTATCTTCTCGCAAACCATCTGGATCCCCGCTAGACCCCTGCCCAGCCACAATCCTTAAAGACATTTTTGCCTCCACATGCGCAGGAGAACACGCAAGATCTATCATAAATGCCTCCCTTTCCTCCGGTATTTTTCCCGAAGCATTCAAAATGGTACACGTCAAACCTCTAATTAAAAAACCTTTGCTCGACCGTCTCGAGCCCAAAAACTACCGCCCAATCTCAAACACCAGATTCCTTGCCAAACTCATTGACCGAACCGCCTACTCTCAATTAAATGCCTTTGTGGAAGCCAACAATCTCCTTGATCCTGCCCAATCAGGTTTCAGAACACGTCACGGAACCGAAACCACCCTAACCTCAATCTGGGACGATCTTAAAATGACAGCAGACTCCGTGGGATGTGCCGCTCTAATCCTTCTCGACCTATCCGCTGCCTTTGACACGATCAATCACTCTATCCTCCTAGACCGCCTCCACTCCCTGGGAATTCGTGGAACGGCTCTTAAATGGATAGCTTCATTTCTCAAAGACAGGCACCAAATAACGAGACTCTCCAGCTTTACCTCGCTAGCTCGACCAGTCGACACGGGCGTCCCTTAAGGAGCATGCCTATCCGCCCTCCTGTTCAATCTCTACCTGATCACCCTCCCACCAATTATTCACTCACAACACATCCTATGCTACAACTACGCCGACGACACTCAACTAATCCTAAAAATCCTGAAATCGCAACCCAACTCCCATCCCGACCCGGCATCCTGCCTCCTTAACATAGAACGCTGGATGACCCTAAGCCACCTCTTGCTAAACCCCTCCAAAACAGAAATCATGGTCTGCGGCAACTCCGACCTTCTTCCGCACCCACTAGCCTGGCCTCCCGCCCTGGGCAACTCTCCGACCCCCTCCAACACAGTGAAAAATCTTGGATGCACCCTGGACTCCGACCTAACACTCTCGCACCAAGTCAACAATGTCTCAAAGTCCTGCCACTACCACCTTAAAACCCTTAGGCGCATCTTTCCATACCTCTCATTTCCCAACAGAGTCTCCGCTGTCCAATCAATCGTTATATACAGACTGGACTACGGAAACCCCCTATACCTCGGAATCCATGCCTACCAACTGAGTAAACTCCAAAGAGCACAAAACGCGGCGGCCAAAATGCTACTTGCGCTCGGTCCAAGAGACCACGTATCCCCAGCCCTTAAGACACTGCACTGGCTTCCAGTAGCCCGTAGGGTGGCCTTCAAAACTCTATGCCTCACCCATCGAGCACTGCATAAAACTGGACCTCAATACCTTCAAGACAAACTAATACCTTACCATCCCACTCGCACCCTAAGATCAAGCTCTGCCAGCCTCCTCGTAATTCCCAAGACAAACTCAGTCAGGCTAGGCGGATCATCATTCTCAGCCATGGCTCCAACCCTGTGGAACTCGCTCCCACCCCACATCCGCCAAACCGAGGACTTAACGGCCTTCCGCAAACTACTGAAAACCTGGCTCTTCCCCTAAAAACCATTGGCTCCCAAACTAGCAGCATCACAATAATTCCATCCCACCATACCACCTGATGCGAGAATGTCAACTAAATAAACTCGAATGTAAACTAAAAAGACAAACAGACCTAAACGAATAAAAAAGATCAAAACAGTGAAACAGATAATAGGATCAAATCACTGAGACACTTAAGAGATCGGAACCGATGGAAGGGACATAATGAATGAGAAGAGAACACAGTAAATGACACTAATGGAAATGTTAGAATGAATGAGTCGTATAGAACAGACGAAAACATTAAGTGGAAGCGTGCATGAGTGGAAGAACAGACGACTAGAAAGATCAAACGAGTATGGTGGCCGGATGAATTTGATGAACATTCTAATGCAAATGAGTACGAAGTATGGTTAGGTTTATAGAGCGGTCGAGCGCATTAAGCCAATGAGTACGTGTAGAATTAACATGCGTGCAAATTTCTGAAAAACAAACTAAACACAAGAGGTTGTAGACATCATTTTGGCCCCAGCTATCAAAGGGCTACTGAGTCGCCCGACGTCGGGCCTTCTAATGGCCTATCGGCAGGGAACTGGCCTAAAACACAAGGCCACACTTCTAGCCAACCTTTCGACCTTGGCAGTTCTACTTGATTGGGTCGAAAACTCCCATTCCAGATCCTCGCAAATTGCGATTGTGAACACATACTGGAACCCGGCTGCTGTAAACCCACAATCCTACCTAACGATGATGGAAAACCTGGTGGATGAAATTCAAGCTACGCACCAGGTTTTAGCCATCATAATCTGTGGGGATTTAAACCTCAAATGCAGTGATGAAATCATAAAACCAGGTAAAGCTTCAAACCTGACGCCAGCAGCAAAAAGAGGGCACCTTTGGGCGTCCCTAATGTCCTCAAGAAACCTGGTAAACCTGAACTCGGTCTTCCCGAAAGTACTTTGTTTGCCAACTTGGGAACAGGGTCTCCACAACGCCACTATTGATTACATTTTCACATCAAGGCAACTTTTGGGGAAGGTAAAAGCCTTTGAAGTACGCAAAACAACAGCCAGCGACCACAATCAGCTTACGATGTCATTGGTCACCCACTTCTCACAGCCCGCGCCATATGTTCTGGCAGTGGAAACAAACCAGCGCGGAAATAGACTGAACTTGACAGCACCCAAGCATGAACCCTCAGGCATCTTCAATACGGATTCACTGCAGAGGACATGTTTTAAACTTCAAATCTCTTTTGGTGTTTTGGACAAGTCGCAATGGGGGTTGGCTCCCCTTTGGGGAAAAGGGGTGAGTTTCCCAGATTAATCACAATTGTCACCTCTCAGAACCCACTGAGTTTAAGTTTAAGTTCTCCGCGAAGGCCTCGATAAAACAACGTGACTCCTTTATCCTCTGGCCATCCCGTTTCCACAATTAGTCTATTAAAGGTTGCAATATAGGATAGGAGGTCCTGATTGCCCTGTCGCAGGGATAGAAGTTCGTCATCCAGAGCCTGCCCCTGACAGTGTCGAGCAAATAACCTTTCCATGCTTGCTTGAAACCTTTGAAAATCACGGAGAATCAGGTCATCTTGAGTAACCAGTGGAACTGACCAATCGGCAGCGCAGCCGCTGAGATATGACAATACAAAGGCTACCTTGGTCTGATCATTAGGGAAGGCCCCAGGTCTGCATAGGAAGTGCAAACGACACTGATTCATGAATACAGCAAATCGTTTGGGGTCCCCAGCAAAGCGTTCGGGTGGGGCCAGCGGCATGTTTCCAGGTAGATTCATCTGCACAGGGTTACTGGAAACCACAGGAGCGGGGTTCCCCCTGGAACCGGGCAGAGGAGTTTGCCCAGCTTGACCTTGCAAAAGCTGTCTGGCCAGGTCATCAGTTCTTTCCTTTGATATTATTAATTCCCTCCTGAGGGCATTAGTCTCTTGACGAGCGGCATGTACTTCGGCCCGTAATTCCCCCAGTAATTGGGCCAACTGATCAGTCTCAGAACTTTCCATAGCGCCTGGGTGGGAATTTGTAGGAAGGCTTTGCGTTCTGTTACGCTCACCTGCCTCCCACGGAGGCGCTGGCCTGGTTCGTGCTGCTGTGACCTCTTTGCCCCTCTCTTGCCTCGTTGTGTCTTGAAACACTTGTGTATAGGGGCGTTATAAATGGCATATCATATCATATAATAACAAGTACGAGGAAGATCAAACCTTGGTTACCACTGACTGCGAAAAGGCCTGCCTCATCTTTCTACCCTAATTTGGACGAGAGGGAGCAGGCATTCACCGTTCTGATGGACCATGGGAAAGCAAGTACCAAGACCAGGATAACTCACTGTATCTCTTGACTTTCCTACGAAACCACACTTTGAACCCAGGATGCCCTGGTGAAAGGTTGCCAACAAAATAATTTGTGCACATCTGTTATACCAAAGAAGTAATACACGATTTGACATAGCACTTACCAACGCAGGGTAAGAATCACAATGGGGTAAAAACTAGAAAATGTTCCTATTGTTCTGTGATGTCACCTTACCAAGCGCAGACAGGCCCCCCAATCAGAGGCAAGTTCTGTCCAGCCTAAATCAGAGTGATTTCCACCCCCCCCCCACCTCAAAGCTATAAGGTCACATGTCCCATCTTTCTAATCTAATTTTGGAAGAGAGAGAGCCGGCATTCACTGGTCCAGCAGGCTCTTTTCAAGCAAGTATCAAAGCCATGTATCAAAGCCATGAGAACTCACTGTATCTCTTGACTTTTCTAGGAAACTACACTTTGAACCCAGAATGCCCTGGTGAAAGTTTGCAAACAGAAAATGTGTCCACAACTGTTTTATCAAAGATGCAATGTATGATTTGACTCTTGCACTTACAAGCGCAGGCTAAGAATCACAATGGGGTAAAAACTAGGATTATTTTCCTATAGTTCTGTGATATCACCTTGCCAAGCGCAGATGGGCCCCCCATTTTAAAGGCGAGTTCTGTCCACCCTAACTCAGAACATTGGCCACTGCCCCCCACCCCACATCTATAAAGTCGCAAATGCCATCTTTCTCCACTAAATTGCACGAGAGGGAGCAGAAATTCACTGTTACGGCGGGCACAGGACTAGCAAGTGCCAAAGCCACGAGAAATCACAGTATCTCCCGACTTTCTTAGGAAACCACACTTTGAACCCAGGATACCCTGCTGAAAGGTTGCCATTTCAGAGGTGAGTTCTGTCCACTCTAACTCACAGTGATTATTGTCACACTCTCATCTCACATCTATAAGGTCACAAGCCCCATCTTTCTCCCCTAATTTAGACGAGAGGGAGCATGTATTCACTGGTCCGGTGGGCACTGGGCAATCAAGAACAAAGCCATGAGAACTCACTGTATATCTTGACTTTCCCATGAAGCCACACTTTGAACCCAGGATGCCCTGGTGAAAGGTTGCTAGCAATTTACTTTGTCTGCATCTCTTTACCAAATATTCAATGTGCTATTCGACTCTTGCGCTTACCAGTGCAGGGTAAGAATCACAATGGGGTAAAAACTAGGATTATTTTTCTATTGCTCTGTGATGTCACCTTCCCAAGCGCAGACTGGCTCCCATGACAGCGGTGAGTTCTGTCTCCCCTAAGTCAGAGTGATTGCTGCCGCCCCCTCATCTCACATCTATAGGGTCACAAGTACCATCTTTCTCCCCTATTTGGATGAGAGGGAGCAGGATTTCACCATTCCGAGGGCTGTGGGCAAGCAAGTACCAAAGCCATGAGAACTCACTGTATCTCTTGACTTTCCAAGGAAACCACAATTTGAACCCAGCATGCCATGGTGAAAGGTTGCCAACAAAATACTTTGTCCACATCTGCTGTACCAAAGAAGCAATCTACGATTTGGCTCTAGCACTTACCAGCGCAGGGTAAGCATGACAATGTGGTAAAAACTAGGATTATTTTTCTATTGATCTGTGATGTCACCTTGCCAAGCGCTGACTGGCCCCCCATTTCAAAGGCGAGTTCTGTCCACCATAGCTCAGAACGAAGGCCGCAGGGCCACACCCCACATATCTAATGTCGCAAATGCCATCTTTCTCTACTAAAATGCATAAGAGGGACCAGGCATTCATTTTTACTGCGGACACAGGACTAGCAAGTGCCAAAGCCATGAGAATCACAGTATCGCTTGACTTTCTTAAGAAACCACACTTTGAACCCAGGATGCCCTGGTGAAAGGTTGCCAATGAAAAATGTGTCCACATCTGTTGTACCAAAGGTGCAATATACGATTTGACTCTTGTACTTACCGGCGCAGGCTAAGAATCACAACGGGGTAATAACTAAGATTATTTTCGTATTGTTCTGTGATATCACCTTGCCAAGCGCAGACGGGTCCCCATTTCAGAGGTGAGTTCTGTCCACCCTAACTGAGAGTGATTGCAGCCACTCTCTCATCTCACATCTATAAGGTAACAAGCTCCATCGTTCTCCCCTAATTTGGACGAGAGGGAGCAGGCATTCGCTGGTCCGGTGGGCTCTGGGCAATCAAGAATCAAAGCCATGTGAACTCACTGTATCTCTTGAATTTCCTAGGAAACCACCCTTTGAACACAGGATGCCTTGATGAAAGGTTGGTAACAAATGACTTTTTCCGCATCTGTTGTACCAAAGATGCAATGTAAAATTTGACTGTTGCACTTACCAGCACAGGTTAAAAATCACAATGGGGTAAAAACTAGGGTTATTGTCCTATTGTTGTGTGATGTCACTTTGCCAAGTGCAGACTGGCCCCCATTTCAGATGGGAGCGCTGTCCCCCCTAACTCAGAGAGACTGACATGGCCCCCCACCTCTCAGAATAATTTATTACGAAGCGCAGCCAGACACCCCATTCAGAGGCGAGTTCTGTCCACCCTGACTCAGAGTGATTTCCACCACTCCCCCACCTCACAGCTATAAGGCCACAAGCCTCATCTTTCTCCCCTAATTTAGACCAGTGGGAGCAGGAGTTCACTGTTCCGGTGGGCTCTGGGCAAGCAAGTACCAAAGCCATGATAACTCATTGCATCTCTTGACTTTCCTAGGAAACCACACTTTGAACACAGGATGCCCTGATGAAAGGTTGCCAACAACATACTTTGTCTGCATTCGTTGGACCAAATATGGAATATACGATTTGACTCTTGCGCTTACCAGCGCAGGGTGACAATCTCAATGCGGTAAAAACAAGTATTATTTTCCTATTGTTCTGTGATTACACCTTGCCAACCACAGACACTGGCCCCATGTCAGAGGCGAGCGCTGTCGACCCAAAATCAGAACGATAGCTGCCGCCCCCGCACCACATCTATAAGGTCGTAAATGCCATCTTTCTCCACTAAATTGCATGAGAGGGAGCAGGCATTCACTGTTCCGGCGGCAAGTGCCAAAGCCATGAGAAATCAAAGTATTGCTTGACTTTCTTTGAACTCAGGATTCCCCGGTGAAAGGTTGCCAACAACATGCTTTGTCTGCATCTGTTGGACCAAATATGCAATATACGATTTCACTCTTTCACTTTTGCGCTTACCAGCGCAGTGTGACAATCACAATGTGGTAAAAATTAGGATTATTTTCCTATTGTTCTGTGATGTCACCTTGCCAAGCGCAGACTGATCCCCATTTCAGAGGAGAGTTCTGTCCACCGTAAATCAGAGTGATTGCTGCCACACCCTCATCTCACATCTATAAGGTCACAAGCTCCATCTTTCTCCCCTAATTTAGACGAGAGGGAGCAGGCATTCCCTGCTACGGCAGACTCTGGCCAATCAAGAACAAAGCCATGCGAACTCACTGTATCTCTTGACTTTCCCAGGAAACCACACTTTGAACCCAGGATGCCCTGGTGAAAGGTTGCCAACCATTTACTTTGTCTGCATCTCTTTACCAAATATTCAATGTACTATTCGACTCTTGCGCTTACCAGCGCAGGGTAAGAATCACAATGGGGTAAAAACTAGGATTATTTTCCTATTGCTCTGTGATGTCACCTTCCCAAGCGTAGACTGGCTCCCATTTCAGAGGCAAGTTCTGTCCCCGCTAAGTCAGAGTGATTGCTGCCGCCCCCTCATCTCACATCTATAAGGTCACAAGTACCATCTTTCTCCCCTAATTTGGATGAGAGGGAGCAGGATTTCACCATTCCGAGGGCTGTGGGCAAGCAAATACCAAAGCCATGAGACGCCACGGTATCTCTTGACTTTCCAAGGAAACCACACTTTGAACCCAGCATGCCCTGGTGAAAGGTTGCCAACAAAATACTTTGTCCACATCTACTGTACCAAAGAAGCAATCTACGAATTGACTCTAGCACTTACCAGCGCAGGGTAAGCATCACAATGTGGTAAAAACTAGGATTATTTTCTTATTGATCTGTGATGTCACCTTGCCAAGCGCCGATGGGCCCCACATTTCAAAGAAGAGTTCTGTCCACCCTAACTCAGAACGATGGCCGCTGCCCCCTCACCCAACATATATAAGGCCCTGAATGCCATCTTTCTCCACTAAATTGCACGAGAGGGAGCAGACATTCACTTTTACGGCAGACACGGGACTAGCAAGTGCCAAAGCCATGAGAAATCACAGTATCACTTGACTTTCTTAGGAAACCACAATTTGAACCCAGGATGCCCTGGTGAAAGGTTGCCAATGGAAAAATGTGTCCAGATCTGTTCTACCAAAGATGCAATATACAATTTGACTCTTTCACTTACCAGCGCAGGATAAGAATTACAATCAGGTAACAACTAAGATTATTTTCGTATTGTTCTATGATATCACCTTGCCAACTGCAGTCGGGTCCCCATTTCAGAGGTGAGTTCTGTCCACCCTAACTGAGAGTGATTGCTGCCACTCTCTCATCTCACATCTATAAGGTCACAAGCTCCATCTTTCTCCCTTAATTTGGACGAGAGGGAGCAGGCATTCCCTGGTCCGGTGGGCTCTGTGCAATCAAGAATCAAAGCCATGAGAACTCACTGTATCTCTTGACTTTCTTAGGAAACCAAAATTTGAACCCAGGATGCCCTGGTGAATGGTTGCCAATGGAAAAATGTGTCCACATCTGTTGTACCAAAGATGCAATGTCCGATTTGACTCTTGCACTTACAGGCTCAAAATCACAATGGGGTAACAACTAAGATTATTTTCGTATTGTTCTGTGATATCACCTTGCCAAGTGCAGACGGGTCCCGATTTCAGAGGTGAGTTCTGTCCACCCTAACTGAGAGTGATTACTGCCACTCTCTCATCTCACATCTATAAGGTCACAAGCACCATTTTTCTCCCCTAATTTGGATGAGAGGGAGCAGGCATTCCCTGGTCCGGTGGGCTCTGGGCAATCAAGAACCAAAGCCATGTGAACTCACTGTATCTCTTGACTTTCCTAGGAAACCACCCTTTGAACACAGGATGCCCTGATGAAAGGTTGGTAACAAATGACTTTGTCCGCATCTGTTGTACCAAAGATACAATATACAATTTGACTCTTTAACTTACCAGCGCAGGATAAGAATTACAATCAGGTAAAAACTAGGATTATTGTCCTATTGTTCTGTGATATCACCTTGCGAAGGGCAGATTGGCCCCCATGTCAGAGGTTAGTTCTGTCCCCCCCTACGTCAGAGTGATTGCTGCTGCCCCCTCATCCCACATCTAAACGGTCACAAGCTCCATCTTTCTCCCATAATTTGGACGAGAAGGAGCAGGCATTCACCATTCCGACAGACACAGGACAAGTTAGTGCAAAGCCATGAGAAATAACAGTATGTCCAGGTTGCCTACAATATACTTTGTCTGAATCTCTTGTACCAAATATGCAATGTACGATTTTACTCTTGCGCTTACCAGCACAGGGCAAGAATCACGATGGGGTAAAAAATAGGATTATTTTCCTATTGTTCTGCGATGTCACCTTGCCAAGCGCAGACTGGCCCCCATGTCAGAGGCGAGTGCTGTCCACCCTAAGTCAGAGTGATTGCCGTCACCCCACAACCTCACATCTATAAGGTCTCAAGCCTCATCTTTCTACCCTAATTTGGACGAGAGGGAGCAGGCATTCACCGTTCTGATGGACCATGGGAAAGCAAGTACCAAGACCAGGATAACTCACTGTATCTCTTGACTTTCCTACGAAACCACACTTTGAACCCAGGATGCCCTGGTGAAAGGTTGCCAACAAAATAATTTGTGCACATCTGTTATACCAAAGAAGTAATGCACGATTTGACGGTAGCACTTACCAACGCAGGGTAAGAATCACAATGGGGTAAAAACTAGAATATGTTCCTATTGTTCTGTGATGTCACCTTACCAAGCACAGACAGGCCCCCCAATCAGAGGCAAGTTCTGTCCAGCCTAAATCAGAGTGATTTCCACCCCCCCCCACCTCAAAGCTATAAGGTCACAAGTCCCATCTTTCTAATCTAATTTTGGAAGAGAGAGAGCAGGCATTCACTGGTCCAGCAGGCTCTTTTCAAGCAAGTATCAAAGCCATGAGAACTCACTGTATCTCTTGACTTTCCTAGGAAACTACATTTTGAACCCAGAATGCCCTGGTGAAAGTTTGCAAACAAAAAAAATGTCCAAAACTGTTTTACCAAAGAAGCAATGTATGATTTGACTCTTGCACTTACAAGCGCAGGCTAAGAATCACAATGGGGTAAAAACTAGGATTATTTTCCTATAGTTCTGTGATATCACCTTGCCAAGCGCAGATGGGCCCCCCATTTTAAAGGCGAGTTCTGTCCACCCTAACTCAGAACATTGGCCACTGCCTCCACCCCACATCTATAAAGTCGCAAATGCCATCTTTCTCCACTAAATTGCACGAGAGGGAGCAGAAATTCACTGTTACGGCGGGCACAGGACTAGCATGTGCCAAAGCCACGAAAAATCACAGTATCTCTTGACTTTCTTAGGAAACCACACTTTGAACCCAGGATACCCTGCTGAAAGGTTGCCATTTCAGAGGTGAGTTCTGTCCACTCTAACTCACAGTGATTATTGTCACACTCTCATCTCACATCTATAAGGTCACAAGCCCCATCTTTCTCCCCTAATTTGGACGAAAGGGAGCATGTATTCACTGGTCCGGTGGGCACTGGGCAATCAAGAACCGAAGCCATGACAACTCACTGTATCTCTTGACTTTACTAGGAAACCACTCTTTGAACCCAGGATGCCCTGAAGAAAGGTTGGCAACAAATAACTTTCTCTGCATCTGTTGTACCAAAGATGCAATGTACAATTTGACTCTTGCACTCACCAGCGCAGGTTCAAAATCACAATGGGGTAAAAACTAGGATTATTGTCCTATTGTTGTGTGATATCACCTTGCCAAGTGCAGACTGGCCCCCATTGGCCTTAATTGGCCTTACATGGCCTTACCTCGATCTTATTTATGCCTGCATCTGGTATTCCCACGCTGCAATCTATCTCTAAATGTGCCTAGTTTCTGCCCACCTGACCTCTTTTCGATTCCAGCCACGCCCACACATGGCACTCCCTCATTGCAGCCTGACTATTAAATGTGTTTAATGCTTGCATGTTACTCAGCAACTGCCGGATCATGTGCGCTGTGCAATACCCAGCCTGATGTGCCCTACCTTCCTGCACTGTGTCCTAATCATGATGCCCTGCTCCCTTATGCTTTGCCTAAACTGAATGCTAGCTTCAATGTATCGACTATCCCCGACCCAAGCCATATTATAACGCTGTACTAGGCGGCACTATTTGCTTCCATACGTTCCTCTCTTCCAACTGCCGACGCTGATTGACCTATGGTGCTGAAAGACCGAAGCTACCGCCTATCATTACACTCCCTACTCCCTGAGCACTGCATTTAGCATACTTTGCCTAATATCTAGGTCAATGTATTTAGCCTTTTTTGCCTAGTATTTTGATGGCTGCATTTAGCCGACTTCGCCCAATACTTTGGTCACTGCATTTAGCCCATGTTGACTGCTGCACTTAGCCTATTTTGCCCAGTATTTGATTATCGCATTTAGCCCATTTTGCCTAATTACTTAGGTCATTGCATTTAGCCTATTTTGCCTAGAATTTGATTGCTGCATCTAGCCTGCTCTGCCCAATATCTGACGGCTGCATTTAGCCCATTTTCCCTAATACCTAGCTCACACTGCCGAACATTTAGCCGTATGCTGGCTAATATCTGTTTAATGCAGAAAATAAATAGCCGAGTTTGACTAGTAACAACATTATGTACTCTTACTTGCCAATCCCAGTCCTTCAAACATCTTTCACTAATCTGTTAGTTATATTCATTACTACTGTCTACTTCACCATGCTAACAACTCTGCCCCTAGAGGGCCCAGGTGCCTACATAGAATTTATCTCCAAATCCCCTTGCAACATAGCACAGAGAAACCACAGACTCCGGGCACGACTACCCAAAATATTCGAACCCATCAATAAATATAACATTAATTTGAGTCACCTTCGACCAAAACTACTTCCACCTTTGGAAACCACCGTTCCTCCCAGCCACAAACCTCATCCTAAAAGAAATAAGCCCTCGGCTAACCTGCCTCTACGGTACAGCCAGAACCTGACCTAAAAGCTGCTTTAATCAATGCCAGATCATTAGTCGCTCATGCTACAGACATAGCAGACGCTATCCTGGAAAATGACTTAGACTTCCTCGCCATTACTGAATCATAGCTCCACGAAGCAGCAGGTCCCGCACTAACATTAGCGGTCCCAGACAATGACACTATCCTTAGAGCTGATAGACCGGATGCACGAGGTGGAGGAATAGCGATTATCGCCAAAACCAATCTTTCCATGAGAATCGCCTCCACACCCAACCTTAAATCCTGTCAGTTTCTTTCTATCAAACTACCCACTGCCAACTCTCAAACTCTAAACATTCATCTCCTCTATAGACCCCTGTAGTGATACACGAAATTGCAACCTTGCCAATCAGGGCTTTAGATGACAGCATTAGCCGCTGAAAGCCAATAGTGTATTCAAAGTATGTGCTAAAAATGCTGACAGTAGTCTGTTGTAGCACTTCCATTATGCAGTAGTGAGCTACAAGGAATATGACAGGCAGGGAGGGCCCCCAGCTATGTAGCTAATAGGTTTTTGGAGTGTTTGGAACATCATGGCACCTATATAGCGCTTAGATAGCCAGTCTTAAGCGCTATAAACACTAAGCTATGAGTGCATGCCTTTTAGAGCTTGCAGATGGGGTTAATACATCCCTGCTTCCCTTAGAATATTCAGCCTCACTAACGTTAGCCCTGGCCCCAAGCTAATCTTCCTTTTCTCTGGGAAGGTACTGATAAGACATTCCTCAGCCAGCGCAGATGGGAACAAGGGAGGGGGTAGGAGCGAGCAGGGAGCATCTCAGAGAGAGCTGGGTTTTTTCCATGAGCCAGTTGCACAGGGAAAGTTCTGGAACTGTGCGTCATGGTGACTGACAGCAAGAAGTTATAAAATATCCATGCACACATGGATCAGGGGGAGATCGCCTGTGGACTTGATTCGTGCAGAAACAGGTGCCCGGCATTGGCTCATACGGTGTCCTTCAGCATTGTCCTCTGAGCGGGGCTTGTTTACAGCTAGCTTATGAGGGCCCAAGGTCTCCCCAGTGCTGATTAAAGGGACGTAAGACTGTGTTTCTCTATGTTTCTCTATATTTCTCTATGTTTCTCTATGTTTATCTAAGTTCCATGTTTCACTATATTTTGCATTGCTCTAAGTGTTATGCTTTGTAATATTCTGTAACTTGAATCCCAAATGTATATGAAATTCACTGCTTAGAATAAATATGCTAATAACACTTTGAGGGTGTCATTTGTCACTTGCATGAGATCACTGCTCAGCACAATAGAACCTGTATTTTGGGCTGAATTGGGTATTTTTGCTCTCAAAGGGCTGGCCCCGAGGAAGATTTTGCCCAATATCAAGACATTTGGTGGCAGCTTTGTGGGATTGTGAAGAGCAGTGCCATGCTGACATGACAAATGGTGTGAGAGAACACAGTGTAGAGTGGGGAGCAGGCTGTCGCATTTCCTTGATGGTCTCACTGCAGCTCTGAGACTTCAAAAGGCAGCAATGTTGTGTCGGCTTGCCGTGGCCGATAGCTTGTGTGGTTAAGACTCCCTTCATGGGATTGGTGCCAGGGAGTACAAGGCAATAAACGAGCGGGAAATGGCTTTGTTTAAAGCACTCCGATGAATGGTTAAGAAAGATGTATGCTCAATTAGAAAAAGAATTTTATCATGTGGTTTCCCAAGTTTAAAGTTGTAATTTGGAATGCATAATGAGACGGAGTTCTCATCTCTATTCTGTCATGAGGGCAGGAAAAAAAAAATAATTGCAGGGATTTGACATGCAAATTGTGAATAGTGATTTAACCATTGACTCAGCCCCAGTGTGCTAGCGAGTGGGGGCTGTAATGTTCGGAGGCGAAGGTTCGTTTTTTTTTTTTTTTTGATATATGCTTTTGAAGGGTTGGCATTCCTGAATAATGAGGAAGGGGAATGAGCCATGCTTAGGAGAATGAGTAACATCTGTGCTGAGAGCCTAAAGAGTTTTTTCTTTCTTTTGGCAACTGTAAAATTCCATGTGCTAATGGTGGCAAATTCTGTTTAAAGGAAACACACTAAAATGGTTATATTGCATTTTAGGCTGTGCCATGCTTTTATTGGGTGAGAGACTCACTTAAAAGGAAAGTGAGTGAATGTTATTTGGATTTTCGATTTTTGTGTACTGATTTGAAATTGCAGAACCAGTTTGCAATGGTTGGGGGGAAAAACAATTTATATTTTTCTAAATTGCCCCTGGAGTATTTTTGACTGTCCCCATGCTATGCCATGGATTTGTGCTGTTGCCTCATTAGTGATGTATGCTTTGGAAATAGTGACCTGTTGACTGTGATACATGGGGAAAAATGTTGTTGACACATTAAACAGCCCACAAGCAATAGAGTGTGGGTTGTTCTTGCAGAAAAAAAAAACGTGCAGGGAGCTGCACTAAATATGGCATTTTTATTTTTTAAATGCACTGAACTGAGTGGTTATAGTTTGGCAATGGTACAACAGAATGAAACATCTGTGTGTGATAAGATAGCACAAAGATTTAATGGGTTGTGAGTTCTCTTGAAAGGTCGCACATTACAAGAAAAAAAAGACGCTTTGACATTTTGCAAAATTACATGGAGTAGAAAAATGACAAGAAAAGTGCCGCTTTTGAAAACAAGAGTCTTGCTGTGTGTGCAGAGCTTGTGCCTTGAAGCTGTCTTGGGCGAGGTGTGTGAAGGCAAACAAAAGCAGAAACAGTACAAGAAAGAGTTAATTTGGATGAATTGTCTGAAACGAGTGAAGCCGCCACAGTATAAGAGTTATAGGCAAAAGAGATAAGCTGCGTGCTAATGGCGCTGCCAGGTGCACACGAAAGATAAACATGCCTGCATTCCTGAGGAAGGGGGAGCAAAAACAGAGAGCTGTTCAAAAAGTAAAGAATTTGCCTAGTAAACTGTGGTACGGAGCAAAGGCTTCATGCAGGATGGCAGACGGGCACATCACATCTGAACATTTACCTATGCATCTGTAAATGGGCCAAGAAAAGACAGCTGCCCATTCCAACAGACATTACTGTGCAAACCGCATTCCCATGTGATGTGATGTGAAGTGAAGTAAAGCGCTATTGCTGTGCAAGCTGCATTCCAATGCTCCATGTGATGTGAACTGAAGTAAAGCGCTGTGCACTGGAGAAGAAACCTCTAGGCGCTTTGAGAAGAGAAAATACACATCTGGCAAACTGCAAGCTACATTGCCAGGGATGGAGTAACTGACAAAGACATTATGGCCTTCCAGATGGAAGCAAAACTGACAAAAGTGCTTAGCCGTTTTGCAAGAGACAACATGCAGAGCGGGGCTTTGAAGTACAACATGAACACTGCACATTAGCCATGATCCAGAAGCCACACGGCTTAGTGCAAGAATGAATGATTTGTTGAAGCAACAAAAGAAACTGACTCAGACTATCGCACTCAAAGGAGTGGTTCAAAAACAGCAAACGCCCTTTGAAAAAAAAAAATGACAAGTGAAAAAACCAGAGGCTTGAAAAGACACTGCTAAGAAAAGAAAGATAAATACTGAAAGACTTTACCTTTGAAAAATGGAGTGATGCCAGCAGGGCAACCTAAACCAAGATCATGGGACACTGGAAGCAAGTTGGCGCCTGGCATTGGTGATCGCTTTGGTGAAAAAGAAAAGCATTGTGCGACCTGGGTACTTACTATATGGCTTTGTAAAAGCACAGATCAGTCTGAGGTACCATTGACCAGCTATGATTGCATTGCACAAATGAGTTTGTGATTAGGCAGTTACACCCCGTATGGTTGAGTGTAAATAAGCCCCCAGAAACATGCAGAAAGGTGATAAATAATTGCAGTAGCAATGACAAAGTGTGTAGTTACCTGATGAGACTTTTTGAAGATGGGGGTGGTATTATGGGAAGGGGTGGATAACGCTGATATTGAAGTTTTGATGACATCCTAACATTTCTGTTTGTATTTTGCCTAGGCAAAGCACGACAAGACATTTCATAATATAGGAAGATAATATGCAGTTTGTGGGTGACACTGATCAAAGAAGGGTCAGACGCATTCTCAGAGAAAGCGAGCCACTGCGACATGCTATTTCAACTTTAACGTGCCCTGCACCGCACTCAATGCTGTAACCTGCGAATAGTGTCCAACAGAGTAATAACTTTTACTGAATTGGCACGATGCAGACTTGGCTAATTATCAAGTATTTGATGCTACACATTTAAATGACATGTTTTGCCCTTTCTTGTTTAAAGGACTATGGACAATGAATTGTGGACTGTAACATCAGGCACCACATACAGCTGTGTGACACAGCAATTGAATGCTAACACATTGAAAAATGGTTTTTAAATGCACTGTTGAGATGAATCTGAAAAAACCAAATGGTTTTCCTCTTCCAACTGAATGGCTTTAACCAGAGATGTTTTGTTTTTTGAAAAAAAAAAATATTCTACATTGCACGTAGGCAGGAGAATGATTTATGAACTGTTGGGGCAGCAGAATTATGCAAGCAGGAGTGTAATTAATTTTGAGATAAGATGAGTGCGCACATCAAAGTCACCTGTGCGTAGGTTAAGATTCTTAATTGAAGTAATGCTGCCAAGTGTATGAGCTATAATTTGAAATGGTAATCTTTGAAACACTGGATACTTTTACAGCCAGCTTAAGGCAGGTAAATGTAACCATGACTGACTTGATGTTTGATTTTATGACACAGAGTGTGACACGGTTTTTTGTTAAACCAACCAGTTTCATGTTTTTGTGGGGACAGCTGTCTCCAGCACACTAATGCAAAGAGTCACCTTTTGATTATAAACATTTGGAATAATTCTTTGGAAAAGCGCTGCAAATGAGTATCCACATGGAATTGCTAGAGTACTGGCCTGGCACATTGTCAGGCATCTTTTGTCACTGAATGGATACCATTTGTTTAATTTGTCTAATGTGATGTTTTTCTGACCAAGAACTGCAGCGAGTGTTCTCGCCAAGATTTAATGAACTATAACTTGACTAAATGAATTTTTTCCATGGTGTGATGAAACAGCCACTGCCGGATAGTAGTATGGTGTTTGTGGCTAAAGTTAATATTGTATATGGTAGATATCCCACTTGAAGAAGGGTATTCTCCAAGTCACAGAAGGTAGACACTGTGAACCTGTTAGATTTTCCAGTGGTAAGACAACATGTAAATTGTAGACTGGTAATGCACACCTTCATTATTACAGTGCTACACTTAGACATAGATTTATCATGAGGCAATGTTTCCTTAGTACTACCAAGCTGCTACAAATGGAGTCCATTTCTATGGCCCATCACTAGAGTGCGTGTAGCTAGGGAGCTAGATTCATTAATTGCAGGAGCTTTATATGCTTGTGACATAGAAACTGTGCACTATAAGCTGGCCACTATGGGTTCTGATGCCAGCTCTGCTATAGAACTTCTGGCCTAGTGGGGCCCATTGATATGCCCAGCACTGCTACAAGTATTGACAGCCAATTGAAGATAACAGAATTTTAGACATGAAGACATTTTTGTCTGCCATAGGGCAGGTCAACAAGACTGCTAAATACACACAATGCATTGTATGGCAAACATTGTTAAATCAGCAGGTGTTGGCTTTTTACTGGGTGGGGGCGACCATCCTCCACACACTGGCACGCAGAGCTACAGTTACCAGCATACATATGGATTGAATTGCTTGCTTTTGATTGCATGAATAACACATGCCATGCTTTGATGTAAATTAGTAGAATTGTTTTTATTTAGACAACCTGGTGCCCATGGGTTCACCTTGTTCACGAAATTAGATGGTTTCTGGTTGGGTTCCACCTACCTGGGGGAAGTGTCTAGTCACACAGCCCATAGTCACGCTTGAATGCCCTGGGATCAGGGGGAGGGTAGGCCCTTAGGGTGAAAGGCTGCCAGGTTTTAGAATTGGTAACCATACATAAATGCAATAGTGCATTGTAGATTAGACTACACTGGATTGCCTTGACATTTTAACTGCATGCTGCTTTTTAACTGACAATCAGTTATACAAAATTGATTTAGGTATTTTTGTGTAGGCCAGGTTTTGGCTAGAGTAAATGTCCATGTTCACTTGGCGTAGGTATTTTTGTGTAGGCCAGGTTCTGGCAAGGGTATATGTCACTGTTCACTTTGTGTACATTTTTGTTTAGGTAGTGTTTTACCTTGCATGCCACGCTAACTAACCGCTATAAGATAGTTTGCTTAAACCTCTTGCAAAGCCCCAAGGTCTTTATCGCTGCACTAAATACTATATTGATAGGTATTAGTCAGCATTTTGTCGCACACACGTTGAATAGGGGTGGAATGTAGTGATACACGAAATTGCAACCTTGCCAATCAGGGCTTTAGATGACAGCATTAGCCGCTGAAAGCCAATAGTGTATTCAAAGTATGTGCTAAAAATGCTGACAGTAGTCTGTTGTAGCACTTCCATTATGCAGTAGTGAGCTACAAGGAATATGACAGGCAGGGAGGGCCCCCAGCTATGTAGCTAATAGGTTTTTGGAGTGTTTGGAACATCATGGCACCTATATAGCGCTTAGATAGCCAGTCTTAAGCGCTATAAACACTAAGCTATGAGTGCATGCCTTTTAGAGCTTGCAGATGGGGTTAATACATCCCTGCTTCCCTTAGAATATTCAGCCTCACTAACGTTAGCCCTGGCCCCAAGCTAATCTTCCTTTTCTCTGGGAAGGTACTGATAAGACATTCCTCAGCCAGCGCAGATGGGAACAAGGGAGGGGGTAGGAGCGAGCAGGGAGCATCTCAGAGAGAGCTGGGTTTTTTCCATGAGCCAGTTGCACAGGGAAAGTTCTGGAACTGTGCGTCATGGTGACTGACAGCAAGAAGTTATAAAATATCCATGCACACATGGATCAGGGGGAGATCGCCTGTGGACTTGATTCGTGCAGAAACAGGTGCCCGGCATTGGCTCATACGGTGTCCTTCAGCATTGTCCTCTGAGCGGGGCTTGTTTACAGCTAGCTTATGAGGGCCCAAGGTCTCCCCAGTGCTGATTAAAGGGACGTAAGACTGTGTTTCTCTATGTTTCTCTATATTTCTCTATGTTTCTCTATGTTTATCTAAGTTCCATGTTTCACTATATTTTGCATTGCTCTAAGTGTTATGCTTTGTAATATTCTGTAACTTGAATCCCAAATGTATATGAAATTCACTGCTTAGAATAAATATGCTAATAACACTTTGAGGGTGTCATTTGTCACTTGCATGAGATCACTGCTCAGCACACTAGAACCTGTATTTTGGGCTGAATTGGGTATTTTTGCTCTCAAAGGGCTGGCCCCGAGGAAGATTTTGCCCAATATCAAGACAACCCCTAGGCCCCATCAGCACCCTCAATGAAGATATTACCACTGTTATCTCTGAGAAGCTAAAAAACTCCTCACAAACCCTAGTGCTAGGGTACAATGACATTAATGATCACCAGGCCACTGCAGTAGCCAATACCCTGACAGAACTAGGTTTAACGCAGAAAGTGAATATATCCACCCATACCAAAGGGAGAACTCTTGACTGGATACCCAGTCACAACTGCAATCTCTCCATAAAAACCATTGCCCCCAAAACATGGACAGACCACCATTTAATCTCTTTTACTATCAACACTGAAAGACCCACAGCTCTAACACCCCCCATCGCCGTATCTACACTAACCAGAAATAGGAAAAATATCACGGCGGACAATATCCTGCCACATATCCTACCTAAACTTAACCGTATACCTGACCATACTGACCCAGGTCTTCTAGTGGAGAAATTCAATAATGCTATGACCATCGCTCTCGATAGCATTGCTACGCTTAAACTTAAGACCAGTAAACCAAAAAAGCACCTGAACTCCTGGTTTACACCCCACCTAAAAAACCTAAGATTACAGAAAAGAAAATGCGCAACAGCTTGGAACCTACACCCCACTGCTGAAAATAAAACCAATTTAATAAACATCTCAACGCAATGCAAAAAGGATATCATCCTGGCCAAACAAGAAACGTATAATAACAGGATAACCCAAGCCAATTCCAGCATGAAGGAGCTCTTTTCCATCCTAAAAGAACTGGAAACTCCTATCGCAGTACAGGATGACTCCATTAAAGATAAAACCTGGTGCACAGACATACAGCTGGCACTAACCAATAAAGTGTCCAACCTCCAAACCAAAATTGCTCTAAAGAAAGCTTCACTATCAGCCCAAACCCAAACTCCCCTGATCAAAACAAACATACCTATACCTAAAGAATCTACCCAATTCAGTTTCTCCAAGGTCTAAGTGATCGAGGTAGAGAAAACTATTCTGACTCTTAAACCATCTAATTGCAAAGGTGACCAATGCCCAGCACAACTGATCAAGGACGCTGCTAGAGGCCTAGCTCCCTTTATCACCAAACTTATCAATGCCTCCTTTACTACGGGCACCATTCCGCGCAACATAAAGGAATCCTGGGTACTCCCCCTTCTGAAAAAACAAACACTGGACCCCAACATTCCCACTAATTACAGGCCCATCACTACGGTACCTTTCTTTCTAAAAATTCTAGACAAGGTAGTCTACACCCAAATTCAGAACTTCCTTGAGGTGAACCAGCTCCTCGGCGTCCGCCAATCCGGTTCTGACCTCCACATGGCACAGAGACTGCCCTTATCGACTTAAAGGCCCAACTAGACTCAATCAGAGACAAGGGTAAATTGGCTCTCCGCCTCCTACTAGACCTCTCAGCCGCCTTTCACCTGGTGGACCATAGAGTCCTGTGCAATCACCTGGACTCTGCGGCCCACTTCTCAGGGGAGGCCATAGTCTGGATTAAGTCATTCCTTAGTGACAGAACCATGAGGGTGTTCTCCCCCTCAGCGGGAGCAGACCCAATACCCATCACCTGCGGAGTGCCCCAGGGATCCTGTGTCTCGCCAACACTCTACAATATCTTCACCAAGCCACTCTTTGGCGATCTTGACAATCTGGGTATCACCTACACTAACTACGCAGACGATACCCAGATTCTCCTACCACTTACCGGGGATTACGGAGAAGATCTGGCTTTGGTGAACATAGTCTATAGCATCGTTCAGGCATGGATGGCCAACCACGGCCTATGCTTAAATAAATGACAAAACAGAGCTCATCATCATGGGCACCACAGCTCGCATCTCTAAACTCAACCAAAACTACTCAGCATTTATCATCGATGGGAACACTATTAAGGTCGCCAAAGAAGTAAAAACTCTAGGTTTTTACCTTGACTCATCCTTATCCCTTACCAAACAGGTGAACTCATTGGCCTCATCCTCGGCCTATACATGTAAATTAATACGACCGGGGAAACCTTTCTTATCAGATGACAGTTGTCTTATCCTAACCAGAGCCCTTGTCTTATTGTTATTGTCATTTTGCATTTATATAGCGCCTTATATACCATTGGTATGGTCTGAAGGCTCTGGTAGGTTGAACGCCCTTGGGAACCGAAGTTCAGATCAGTAGAGAGAGTAGAGAGAGTCAAAAGGTGCGTGTGAGCACCGGGTATGTGTGCAGCTCGTGCGGGATCCGTGTGATAGCTGCTTCTTAGCGGTAGGTGTGGAGGTCATGTAGTATGTGTTCGTTCTGGCAGTATTTAACCAGACCGGATGTGGCTGCGTTAGGCCTGAGGAGAACGCCTGGCTGGGGGGGGGTGTAACCAGCAGTGATTACTTAGAATGATGTGGAGGGAGCGGCAGGTGTTGGTATGAAAACAGTTATACCGAATGGTGTCATAGTATCTCTGTGTTCTAGTTGAGTGGTGATGTAAAGGAGAGAGTAAGCATGGTGGTGAGATATGATGGTTTATATTCTCTTTCAAACGTTCTCTGCATTCCGAACCATACTATATACGACGTGTAGTTCTATGCGCTCCAGTCCGTTCCATGCACTCCAATCCACTCATGTATCCCAGTCATCTCCATACACTCCGGACCGCACCATGCTTTTATGTTTGTAAGGGGGTGTGAGCCGCATCAGAGATGCGTTGAGCCATGAGTCAAAGGCGTCAGTTGTTTGTTGAGTTGGCAGGTAGGAGATGGAGACTGGAGGAGTGCGTTGGCTAGGTCCGGGGCGATTATTAGTTTTTTCCAGCATTTGCGTAGATTCGGAGGTTCAGGTACGGGTACGGGAAGGGGGTCGGGTGAGTGAATGGCGAACGAGAGAATGAAGTGATCGGACCAGAGGATAGGGGTGGAGGGCTTTAAATGAATCAGGGTGTTGGAGCTAAAGATGGCATCAAGAGTGTGTCCTTTATAGTGAGTCGGGCTATTTATGTGGGGTTGGAGATTAATTGCGTCCAAACTGTCAACCAGAGAGTGTGTCATAGGGTTGGTGGGGATGTCGAGCCATATCTTGAAATCTCCAAGGAGGGTGAGGTTGGGATAGTTTACTTGAAGGGTGGCAATTGAGTCGCAGAGGTTGTTTGCGAATTGTCTATCATAGCTGTGTGAGAGCGACGGGGAGAGGGATAATTTAACAAGGAGAGATTCGCAGGAAGGAATGGAAGGTTGGTTGTCTATGATTGAGGCGTGGAAGAGAGGCTTGAAGATGAACGCTACTCCTCCTCCTCTGGAGGGACTGTTCAGTGGAATGAGGGAGTAGTCAGGGGGGAAGGCTTCATTAGCGATTGGAGCGTAGTCATCAGAGAAGCAAGTTTCGGTGATGAAAACCAGGTCTGGTTTGTTAGAGGCGAGGAGTTCAAAGATGCAGTGTCTGTTTTTTGCTACGGACCGGGCATTAAATAGGATGCAGTTCACATCGGTAGTCGAGGTTGGTCTCAGAGCGGAGGGGGGTGGTGGGGGAGAGGGTGGAGACTGGGGAGGGAGAGAGCTGGGGGGGGGGGTTTGCTCAATGGGAATAGCGGGCATGCAGAAAAATTGGTGGGCTTCGGCGGGATTGGGTAGCTGCATGTGTTAGGATGATCAGGTTTGGTTCGGGGGATTTCTAAGGAGGGGAGTGGGCGGTTAGGAGTTTCAGTTGCAGATGGGGAGAAGTCGAGGGAGAGGGGTTTTAGGAAGGGTGAAGCCACAGGGGAAGGAGGTGATTGCAGGAATGAGGTGATGGGACGAGACAGGGGGGGCGAGGACTGCTGAGAGATTGAGGGGGGCCATGTACGTTTCCTCTTTAGTTTCTTTGTAGGGATTGGAGTGTGAGAGAGGGTAGTTGGTTCAGAGGGAGAGAAGGATGCAGCTTTGGTTCTTTTTAGGGCTAGGCGTGCAGTTTTTAGGGAGGGCAAAGGGGGCGGGTGTGGTGGGTGGTGTCGGGGGTTTGTGGGCAAGGGGGGGTTGATGATTTTTCCTAAGTTTCCCAGAATGGCACTCAATGAGAAAACACAGCTAGATTTGAGATTCCTAGACAGTAAAGAAAGGCCTAAGTTTCACAGAATGGCACTCAATGAGAAAACACATCTAGATTTGAGATTTCTAGACAGTTGGAGAAAAGCCCATTTTTCACAGAAAAGCACTCAATGAGAAAACACACCTAGATTTGAGATTCCTAGACAGTGGGAGAAAGGCCTATGTTTTACATAATGGCACTCAATGAGAAAACACACTTAGATTTGAGATTCCTTGACAGTGGGAGAAAGGCCTAAATTTCGCAGATTGGCACTCAATGACAAAACACACTTAGATTTGAGATTCCTAGACGGTGGGAGAAAGGAATATGTTTCACAGAATGGCGCTCAATGAGAAAACACACCTAGATTTGAGATTCCTAGACAGCGGGAGAAAAGCCCATGTTTCATAGAATGGCACTCAATGAGAAAACACACCTAGATTTGAGATTCCTAGAGAGTGGGAGAAAGGAATAAGTTTCACAGAATGGCTCAATGAGAAAACACATCTAGATGTGAGATTCCTAGACAGTGGGAGAAAGACCTAAGTTTCGCAGAATGGCACTCAATGAGAAAACACACATAGATTTCATATTCCTAGACAGTGGGAGAAAGGCCTAAATTTCACAGAATGGCACTCAATGAGAAAACACATCTAGATTTGAGATACATAGACAGTGGGAGAAATGCCTATGTTTCACAGAATGGCACTCAATGAGAAATCACACCTAGGTTTGAGATTCCTAGACAGTGGGAGAAAGGCCTAAGTTTCACAGAGTGGTTCAATGAGAAAACACACCTAGATTTGAGATTCCTAGACAGTGAATGGCTTAGGTTTCACAGAAAAGCACTCAATGAGAAAACACACCTAGATTTGAGATTCCCAGACAATGGGAGAAAAACCTAAGTTTCACAGAGTGGCACTCAATGAGAAAACACTGCTAGATTTGAGATTCCTAGACAGTGGAAGAAAGGCTTAGGTTTCACAGAATGGCACTCATTGAGAAAACACACCTAGATTTGAAATTCCTAGAACGGGGGAGAAAGGCCTAAATTTCACATAATGGCATTCAATGAGAAAACACATCTAGATTTGAGATTCCTAGACGGTGGGAGAAAGTCCTATGTTTCACAGAATGGCACTCAATGTGAAAACACACTTAGGTGTGAGGTTCCTAGACAGTGGGAGAAAGGCCTAGGTTTCGCCGAATGTCACTCAATGAGAAAACACACATAGATTTCATATTCCTAGACAGTGGGAGAAAGGCCTAAATTTCACAGAATGGCACTCAATGAGAAAACACACTTAGATTTGAGATTCCTAGACAGTGGGAGAAAGGAATAAGTTTCACAGAATGGCATTCAATGAGAAAACACATCTAGATTTGAGATACATAGACAGTGGTAGAAAGGCCTATGTTTCACAGAATGTCACTCAATGAGAAATCACACCTAGGTTTGAGATTCCTAGACAGTGGGACAAAGGCCTAAGTTTCACAGAGTGGTTCAATGAGAAAACACACCTAGATGTGAGATTCCTAGACAGTGAATGGCTTAGGTTTCACAGAAAAGCACTCAATGAGAAAACACAGCTAGATTTGAGATTCCTAGACAGTGGAAGAAAGGCTTAGGTTTCACAGAATGGCACTCAATGAGAAATCACACCTAGATTTGAGATTCCTAGACAGTGGGAGAAAAACCCAAGTTTCACAGAGTGGCACTCAATGAGAAAACACAGCTAGAATTGAGATTCCCAGACAGTGGCAGAAAGGCCTATGTTTCCCAGAATGGTACCCAATGAGAAAACACATCTAGATTTGAGATTCCCAGACAGTGGAAGAAAGGCCTAGTTTCACAGAATGGCACTCAATGAGAAAACACACCTAGATTTGAGATTCCTAGACAGTGGGAAAAAGGAATAAGTTTCACAGAGTGGCACTCAATCAGAAAACACATCTAGATTTGCAATTCCTAGACAGTGGGAGAAAAGCCCATGTTTCACAGAATGGCCCTCAATGAGAAAACACACCTAGATTTGAGATTCCTAGAGAGTGGGAGAAAGGAATAAGTTTCACAGAATGGCAGTCAATGAGAAAACACATCTAGATTTGAGATTCCTAGACAGTGGGAGAAAGGCCTATATTTCACAGAATGGCACTCAATGAGAAAACACACTTAGATGTGAGGTTCCTAGACAGTGGGAGAAAGTCATACGTTTCACATAATGTCACTCAATGCGAAAAGACACTTAGATTTGAGATTCCTAGACAGTGGGAGAAAGGAATAAGTTTCACAGAACGGCACTCAATCAGAAAACACACCTAGATTTGAGATACATAGAAAGTGGGAGAAAGGCCTATGTTTCACAGAATGGCACTCAATGAGAAATCACACCTAGATTTGAGATTCCTAGACAGTGAGAGAAAGGCTTAGGTTTCACAGAAAAGCACTCAATGAGAAAACACACCTAAATTTGAGATTCCTAGACAGTGGGACAAAGGCCTAAGTTTCCAAGAATGGCACTCAATGAGAAAACACAGCTAGATTTGAGGTTCCTAGACAGTAAAGAAAGGCCTAGGTTTCACAGAATGGCACTCAATGAGAAAACACATCTAGATTTGAGATTCCTAGACAGTGGGAGAAAGGCCTAAGTTTCACAGAATGGCACTCAATGAGAAAACACACTTAGATTTGAAATTCCTAGAACGGGGGAGAAAGGCCTAAATTTCACATAATGGCATTCAATGAGAAAACACATCTAGATTTGAGATTCCTAGACGGTGGGAGAAAGTCCTATGTTTCACAGAATGGCACTCAATGTGAAAACACACTTAGGTGTGAGGTTCCTAGACAGTGGGAGAAAGGCCTAGGTTTCGCCGAATGTTACTCAATGAGAAAACACACATAGATTTCATATTCCTAGACAGTGGGAGAAAGGCCTAAATTTCACAGAATGGCACTCAATGAGAAAACACACTTAGATTTGAGATTCCTAGACAGTGGGAGAAAGGAATAAGTTTCACAGAATGGCATTCAATGAGAAAACACATCTAGATTTGAGATACATAGACAGTGGTAGAAAGGCCTATGTTTCACAGAATGGCACTCAATGAGAAATCACACCTAGGTTTGAGATTCCTAGACAGTGGAAGAAAGGCTTAGGTTTCACAGAATGGCACTCAATGAGAAATCACACCTAGATTTGAGATTCCTAGACAGTGGGAGAAAAACCCAAGTTTCACAGAGTGGCACTCAATGAGAAAACACAGCTAGAATTGAGATTCCCAGACAGTGGCAGAAAGGCCTATGTTTCCCAGAATGGTACCCAATGAGAAAACACATCTAGATTTGAGATTCCCAGACAGTGGAAGAAAGGCCTAGTTTCACAGAATGGCACTCAATGAGAAAACACACCTAGATTTGAGATTCCTAGACAGTGGGAGAAAGGAATAAGTTTCACAGAGTGGCACTCAATCAGAAAACACATCTAGATTTGCAATTCCTAGACAGTGGGAGAAAAGCCCATTTTTCACAGAATGGCCCTCAATGAGAAAACACACCTAGATTTGAGATTCCTAGAGAGTGGGAGAAAGGAATAAGTTTCACAGAATGGCAGTCAATGAGAAAACGCATCTAGATTTGAGATTCCTAGACAGTGGGAGAAAGGCCTATGTTTCACAGAATGGCACTCAATGAGAAAAAACACTTAGATGTGAGGTTCCTAGACAGTGGGAGAAAGTCATACGTTTCACATAATGTCACTCAATGCGAAAACACACCTAGATTTGAGATTCCTAGACAGTGGGAGAAAGGAATAAGTTTCACAGAGTGGCACTCAATCAGAAAACACATCTAGATTTGCAATTCCTAGACAGTGGGAGAAAAGCCCATGTTTCACAGAATGGCACTCAATGCGAAAACACACCTAGATTTGAGATTCCTAGAGAGTGGGAGAAAGGAATAAGTTTCACAGAATGGCAGTCAATGAGAAAACACATCTAGATTTGAGATTCCTAGACAGTGGGAGAAAGGCCTATGTTTCACAGAATGGCACTCAATGAGAAAACACACTTAGATGTGAGGTTCCTAGACAGTGGGAGAAAGTCATACGTTTCACATAATGTCACTCAATGCGAAAAGACACTTAGATTTGAGATTCCTAGACAGTGGGAGAAAGGAATAAGTTTCACAGAACGGCACTCAATCAGAAAACACACCTAGATTTGAGATACATAGACAGTGGGAGAAAGGCCTATGTTTCACAGAATGGCACTCAATGAGAAATCACAGCTAGATTTGAGATTCCTAGACAGTGAGAGAAAGGCTTAGATTTCACAGAAAAGCACTCAATGAGAAAAAACACCTAAATTTGAGATTCCTAGACAGTGGGACAAAGGCCTAAGTTTCCCAGAATGGCACTCAATGAGAAAACACAGCTAGATTTGAGGTTCCTAGACAGTAAAGAAAGGCCTAGGTTTCACAGAATGGCACTCAATGAGAAAACACATCTAGATTTGAGATTCCTAGACAGTGGGAGAAAGGCCTAAGTATCACAGAATGGCACTCAATGAGAAAACACACTTAGATTTGAAATTCCTAGAACGGGGGAGAAAGGCCTAAATTTCACATAATGGCATTCAATGAGAAAACACATCTAGATTTGAGATTCCTAGACGGTGGGAGAAAGTCCTATGTTTCACAGAATGGCACTCAATGTGAAAACACACTTAGGTGTGAGGTTCCTAGACAGTGGGAGAAAGGCCTAGGTTTCGCCGAATGTTACTCAATGAGAAAACACACATAGATTTCATATTCCTAGACAGTGGGAGAAAGGCCTAAATTTCACAGAATGGCACTCAATGAGAAAACACACTTAGATTTGAGATTCCTAGACAGTGGGAGAAAGGAATAAGTTTCACAGAATGGCAGTCAATGAGAAAATGCATCTAGATTTGAGATTCCTAGACAGTGGGAGAAAG